>NC_142794.1:71238783-71473211 GCF_049724085.1 Artemia sp. Qi Xiang Cuo | reverse complement strand
TACTATCAAAGTAGTTTGTTCAAAGTAAAACATTAAAACTAAGATTAAGAAAATCAAATAAAAATTTGTAATTCAATATTTTTAATTTTGAATACCAAAAGCCAGTATATTTGACACTTTTATGATTTATAACTGTAAAAAATTTAATTCTTATCAAAGTGGCAACTAGATAAATACAATCATTCCTAGAAGAAAATGATAATGAAGTACAAAAATAGTATCCGTTAAGGAGGAAAATATAGAAATTCCCAGCATTCCACTCAGGGAAAATATTTCTGATTATAGTGGCTTCATATATCAGCTCATGGGTACCATTGCAATGCAAGCAAAAGTTGACGGCATATTCTTACCGAAATTGTCCCTTGTAGTTTTCTATAATTATACAAACTTTCTTGTGCTCTAATAGCTGCACTAATTACTAATAAGCAAATACATATTTAGGATCGCTATAAAAAGCTGATTCTTTGGTTAAATGTTATCAGTATTTAGGGTCTTATACTTTCGTTATTGACAAGGATCGTTATTTACTTACCATTCATTAAAATGAAGAATTTGATTTTTTGCTTTACTCCAACCGAATCATATAGAAAAAATGTTTGTGGAAAACTGGTTAGGGGTCACTCAGTCATAAATTAGAGCTTATATTTTCCTTATTAAGGGTCAAAATCTATTGGCAGGCAGCCAACAATGGGGCAGCACACGTTTTTTCCATGGTTTTCCCCTATTCTTGTCTCTTTTATTTGGTTTCCTTATAATTAGTTTATAGTCCCAAATTTACAGGGGGAGCATGCCCCCCCCTTCCGGCGCCCATGAAGAATGCCTATCTTTTTCATTACAAAATCAATTGACGACGTGCAAAATCTATAACCCTTTTCCCAGGCACGGTGTAGGTCTTGATTCTTAAAATGGAATTAGAACTTTCAATTCTCTGTGTTGACGACCTCTTTCTGCTCTCGGGGTATTGCAGATATCCTTAATAATGTGTTTTATACCGAAACTAGAGTTTCAACTCAATATTCTTCCCCGTGTTGGATGTACTGAAGACACGCCATTTTGACAACCTGTGTACGCAGTGCGTCGTTTGATTTAGTTCAGGAGTCCCCTGAACATTCCATAATGTTCTATTTTAATATACCCTTGGCCCTTCCTGAAATAACACAGATGCGTCCTTCTGACAAACCGTATGCTCATAGTTAGTTTTTCAATTTAGTTCAAAATCTTCCTCAATATTCCCTTTAAGTTTCTACTTAATACCATTAGCCGTTCTTGATATATTGCAAATACACCATTTTGACAACCTGGATGCACACAGTGTCTTCTGGTTTAGTTCATTATCCTCCCCGGTCTCTCTTGAATGTCTCAACTTAATACCACTAGCAGTGCCCTAGATATTGCTGGTACGCTATTTTGATGACCCGCCTGTACATGGTGTCTTTAGGTTTAGTTCAACACGTCCCTCAAGATTCCCTGAAAATGTTAGCTAATTCCTTTAGGCGTTTGAAAGACATTTTAAGTATAACCCTTTTGACAACCCAGATGCAGCTAGTGTCTTTTGATTCAGTTTAAGCTCCCATCCAACATTCGTTGAAAGTTTCAAAGTGATACCCTTGGCTGTTTTAGAGATATTGGAGATACACATTCTGAAAAAAAGTTCCAAATAAATTTATTCACAACTCCATCTATAAATCTTGTGAATACATTGACAAAAAGGCAAAAGCAAGGCAACGAATTAACAACTTATATCACAGTAGTGCAAAAACACAAATTTTATAAATTCAAATAAGTAAATTTTCAAATATAGAAGGATAAAAATAACAAAAACAAAAGAAGGATTGAGTCATTCCTTAAGCAATGGCATCAATGCAGAATTATGACATTCGTATATCCTTTCCTGAGGAATTATAAATAAATAGAACTAAACCGGCAATAGAGCTTTTCGTAATAACATATTGAAATGATATAATATAAAACTTTCTTCTTTTACATATCATGGGATCTTTTATTTTAAAAATATTTTACTTAACTGAAATTTAAGCCTTCTTCACTGTAGAAAAGTCTCCAAAACAAAATTTTAGGCACAAAAGTTGAACATTTTTTTTTAAACTTCATTTGACGAATTATGAATGTTTGGATCAGAAACCTCTTTATAAAACAAAATTTTGCGGCTTCGCAAGTTTTGCGGCTAAACTGTGTTTATTTATTCCGTTTGTAAAGGTTTTTTTTACAGTCTCTATGGCTTCATACTAAGGCTACACAGTATATATGTAGCTAGTTAACATCTGAATGGAATACCCATTCAGCCTTTTTTTTAGCCAGAAAATTTTCTTTTAATATCGTTAACCCATTCTTTGGGTTAGTTCCTTTCTGCTTGTTTAGTAGCCTAAGCTACCTTGATGTCCAAAATAATAACACCCCGAAAATTTCTTTTATAATAAAAATTTCATTTAAATGATCTCATACGGACCCTGAGTATTCAAAAGCATATTTTTAAAAGAATTTAAATGTGAAAACGATACAGCCAAAAGGCCTTTCTGTTGGTCTCTTGAAGTTTAAAGAAAAAGAAATGTCTTGTTCAGAAGAAATATGCTCATAATTTATTTACGTAACTTTTTCGCAAAGAACTGCATTTCAATGAAAACAAATATTTTGAAAAACATTCAACTCGTATTATTATAAATCGCCACCACAGAGACACTACAAGTCACTTGATTTGTACATATCACAAATTATTCTCTCAATTGGAATATTTCCAATGGTCCTTCTAAAAAATAGTTCTTCAATTGTCAAAGAATTGAGGAGCCGAAGACTTGGAAGGAGTAAAAGCAAGCGGCCAAATCGTAGAGGTTGAGAGGGGTACGCAGCTGTGACATAGCGGTTCAAGGTCAACTGAGCTTGGTCTTGTAAAGCAGCTGCAGTTGGTATTTCTTGCCCACTGACACCTAAAAGGAATAGAAATGTCACCGTATGATGATAAATAGCACAGATTTATTCACTAGAGAAAGTTGTTTTTTTTCTAACCGTCATCTCTTTACTGATGGTTAACTCTTTTTGCTTTAATGTTTTATCTTCAAGTACCCTGATGCACTTGCCTATTTGCAATGCGACAGAAAAGTGGAAATAATAATCTATTTAGCTTATTTTAATAATTACTTTTGGCACAAACACAGATACGCGTTAACCTTGGGGGTGGGGGGGGGGGGTAATTTGGAAACTATAGAACAAATTTTTCAGCGAAGGGGACTAAAAGAAAAAGAAGGGATAAAAGTATTTTTTGTACAAATTTTTGAAACTTCTCATACCAGGATCTGTCTGACTAATCTTAGGACAAAATATTCTCTTATTCCTTTGCATATACTATTAAAAATGAATCAAAATGAACTCCAAGGGAGCTGTTTCCCGACCTGAGAACTCAAATCGGGATAGAGCAATGTATCAACCAAACCGAAATTTATGTATAATTGTGATGACACGTGCTTGTGCCAATGATTTCTTTTTGAGAGGCTTGGGGCTCGGTAAATTTGTAAAATATATCTAACTAGAATAATTAAGTAGGGCCTGCATAAAATTTAGGGTAGAAATAAACTGGACTAGGGAAATTTGGGAAAGTGAAGACTTCAGAAAAGATATCTTTTTTGCTTAAATTTATGCGTAAAAATTAATTTTTGGGTTCTTTCGATCGATTCGTGGTTTTTTTTTCATGTTTTTCTTTTTGCTTCTTTTTATTATTAGAAAATTTATGTTATCTTTCAAAGGTACACGTTTTTGACTATTGGGATGAAAAGAAAGATACCTTATAAAAACGAAAGAAACAGACCATCCAGCAGCATTGTGGTTATAAAATTAATTTTGATGAGTTTCCGTCATATATGTCCAGGAATGATAAGTTATATTTTTACCACCTGCTTAAAAGATCGTCCATAATGCCAAAGAACGACGCAACACTTTTACATTGCCATCAAACAGTTCGTGGTACCGAAATGTAAGTAAGGAGCAACCTGGCTCAATGGTAACTCTATGGTAACTCAATGGGAAACTCTAGAAAACGGTATTTTGATACCAATAGATACATCAAAAGAGTGAGATTTTAATCAAAAGTTACGCGCCTGAGAAAATTTGGCTGATTTTCGAAAAAATGGGGAAAGACCCCCCTAAAAGGTATAGAGCCTTAATGAAAATCACACCATCAAATTCATCGTATCAGAGAACCCTGCTGTAGAGGTTTCAAGCTCCTATCTACAAAAATTTGCATTTTTGCCAGAAGAAAGATCACGGATGCGTGTTTATTTATTTTTTTCCCCAGGGGTGATCGTATCGACCCAGTGGTCCTAGAATATCGTGGGAGGGATTGGAATGGGAATTAAAAGTTCTAGTGCCCTTTTTAAGTGACCAAAAAAATGGGGGGCAACTAGGCCCCCTCCCACGCACATTTTTTCCCAAAGTCACCCTATCAAAATTTTGAGATAGCCATTTTGTTCCTCAGGCTCAAAAATATGATAATGAAATCTTTTAGGATGACTTAATCCCCCAAAGTCCCCGGGTGGAGGGCTGAAAGCTATGAACATTACCCAATGTTAACATACAGTATTGGTTATTGGGAAGTATATAGACGTTTTAAGGGGGGATTTTTTCTGGTAGTGGGGGGGGGGTCAGGGCTTACGTGGGAAGATCTTCCCATGGGGAAAGTTTTCATGGGGGAAGGGACATTGCTATGAAGGGGGCGCCGGATTTCTCAGCATTATTTAAAAAAAGATCAGAAATTAAATTAAAAAAAAACAGTTTTTCAACTGAAAGTAAGCAGCAACATCAAAACTTAAAACGAACAGAAAATATTACATATATGATTGGGTTCACCCTCTAGTCAATACCTCGCTCTTTAAGCCAAAGATTTTTTAGTACTTTCATAAGAGCTATTTATTATACTTAACAGCCTTTGTGATTAAGGGGTTATTTTTTAAGAATTGGAACAAAATTCGAACTTTAGCTTAAAGAGCAAGGTAATGACTAGGGGGCGAACCCCCTAATATAAGTATTAAAAATATATGAATATAGAAGTTCGTTACGTAAGTTAATTCGTAAGTTAAAATTAAATAAGTTTCGAGAAAGCCATTTAACCAAATAAAAGTAAAATAAATATGCAAATTTTGTTTTAATTAGTCATGTACGGTGAGCCAAAATCAAAACCTACATTAATTCAAAAACGTTCAAAATTAAATAAAAAAAAACAAGTTTTTTTTTAACTGAAAGCAAGGAACGACGTTAAAACTTAAAACGAATAGAAATTATTCCGTATATGAAAGGGGCTGTCCCCTCCTCAACGCCTCGCTCTTTACGCTAAAGTTTGACTTTCTCACAACTCTATTTTTGTAAACCATAAAAAACTTTAGCGTAAAGTGCGAGGCGTTGAGGAAGGGACAGCTCCTTTCGTATACGGAATAATTTCTGTTCATTTTAAGTTTTAACGTCGTTCCTTACTTTCAGATAAAAAAACTTGTTTTTTATATTTAATAACTATTAAATTTGACGCGTCATCACATTTGATTCTTCCTAAATTTAACCCAGTTTTCCAGATTAAAAAGTTTATTTTGATCTTTGACATAAAGGGAATTTTACCTAAATGCCATTTTCCTTTGGAATTAGTTTGGAAAAGATTTACTGACAATAATGATATATGTGTGTACTAAGCTTCTTTATTTGAAAAACTTGGATTTTCTAGGTAGAATTGTTCTATTATCGACTCTAGCAGCCTCACGTAAACAGGTTTGCAAGAATGAACAGTATACTTTAAACAAGGTCGTACCCAGGGGGTAAGGGGGTTTGAATCCCACCCCCCCCCCCTCGAAATGTTTTTCTGACTCGTAAAAACGTAACAAAAATGGATATAAACAATTTTGTATGCATATTTTGAGGTTTTTTGTGTGTAACCCCCCCCCCCCCCAAAAAAAAAATCTTTGAGTAGCACCCCCCCCCCCGAAAAAAAAATCCGGGGTTCCGCATTCACTTTAAAGTGAATCAATCAAGTGATAATTTTCTTAAATTACCAAGTACCTTGACAATGAAATATGATTATTTGAATTGCGTAAATGAAGATTTCTAACCTTATATATCTTTTAAAATTTGTAAAAATGGGAAATTCAAATTTTAATGTGCAGACAACCGTTTGGAATTATGAAGTTTTTATTAGTATACTGGCTGCAAAATAAAAAACAAATATAATGAAACGTGCGCTAAAAATAAGTAAAAAACATATGGCACCAAACAGCTTGAGAAATTGTAGCTGCACCTTCTGATCCTGATTGGTGCCATTTTTTTTTTTTTTTTTGCTTATTTGGTTGCTGATTTTGCCTATGTTTCTTTCCTTTTTAGTTTGGTGCGTGCTATCACCAAAAATTACATATGAAGATTTTTTTCTTTAAAAATCGGAATTCCTGAATTTTTTCATTTTTTTTTAGTTACAAATGGTTGTGTAAGTGCCACTTGCCAACCCAAATAATCACATTTCATTGTCACTGTCGATGGTATTTTAAAAGCTTTCGGATCAGAAGAGACTTCCCGTTGTCATTTTCTTTATATAACAGGTGTTTATTAGTTCCTAGAATGGTCTGAGAAATTACTTAAATTTCAATATTAATACATAAAAAGCCAAAAATGTTAAAAAAAACTTATATTGATTGAAGGTCATTGTGCAATCAATCAATCAATCAATTTATTCAACCAATAAATTTATGACAAAAACACTTCAACATAGAATCCATTCCAAGCCTAAAGTATCAACTAAGGCAATTCGATAAAATAAAATATCAACTGAGCAATTCGATAAGGCAGTAAATCTTTACAATTTCAAAGGAAATTCAAAGGATAGCGACTGTAGCTTTCCTTTGAAGGTATAGTTGTCTTTGGGAATCAAGTAACCGCTAATGTTTGAATTAGTAAATTTAATCAATTAGTTTTCCCAATTTATTTTCACAGTCCATTGTTAAAACGCTGAAGAAAAATTGGTAATTAGCTAAAATCTTCACGATTTAGAAGAAAAATGTTAAAAAATGATGATTTTCAAGCATGAATAGACCTAAGCTGGACTCAGGAGGTAAAGAACCCTTGGCACTTTAATAATCCCGAATATGCATGGAAGTAGCCGATAGTTATGTTACTAAACTAAAATTGCTTCATCTGAATTGGCATGTCATAAAAACTGCAATTTACAAGAGTCACATAACTGAATAAATATATTTCAGGCGCTTCAACTGTCATTAGATACCTAGGCTCTGGGCCTTCCAGTTTTTTTTTAATTATCATGCTGATCTTTTTCAATTTGTGAAAACTTCCCTTAATTATAAACCAACACAAATTGTCAGAGGTCATTGTAAATTGAATTCATTTTTACCCATTTCACATTTCAACCTGTGATTGTTGTGATGAAAAGACTTGGTTCCATAATTGTTTTTAGTGTAAAATTTATGAAAATGAAATAATTGAAATACAAATCAAATTAGAAGAGTTTTCGGATACTAGTATATTTAACATTCATGTTATGGTTTAATAAAGAGGCTCGGCACGCGTTTTAGGTATATTTAAACAAAACAAAAAGATTAGATATTGTATTAACTTTTTTCCATTCTCTCTTTTTCATCTTCTTTTCTTTTTTAGTGGATTTCACCTCTTTCTTGTTTTTCCATTTCTTTGTGCTATTTATTTTTCTTTTCCGACCTCTGACGCTACTACTTTTACTAATAACAACTGACCGCAGCACCAAGCCGCTCGAAGGCAAAACAGCTACGTACACCCCTCTCCATCTCAATCTATTCAAACCTTCCTCTTTACACCCCCCCTAGGAAGTTCTCAATTACCCTAAATCTTTCCTTACGACATTCTCCCACCTTAACCGTGGATGACTTGCTTTTCGTTTAGCACTAGACGGTTGGCCGAGAAAGAAAATATTTGGCAATCTGTCATCCTTCATCCGCAGAATGTGCCCTAGCCATCTCAACCTTTCTCATGTTATAACCCTGGAAAGTGGGATTGAACCACACTTTTTGTAAAGTCTACTGTTTGAAATACAGTCAGTCAGTCGGGTACTCAAAACAATTCATAAGCAATTTCTCTGAAAAGCCTCTTGCAAATCTTCCTCTGTTTTTCGGATCGCCCATACTTCCGAACCCTGTTTGACCACTGTCATCACAGTAGCTTCCAATATTCTAATCTTAGTTCGCAGACTTATCTTCTTATTCTTCCAATTTTTCAACTGTAAAAAAACCAACTTCTGATATTTTTATGCTCTATTTCGTAGATCGGATAGTGAAAAACTCTATATGGGTTTTTTGACTTAGACAAATTTATCCATTCATTCATGCCTATAGGCTTTATTCCATAAAAAAAAAACAAGTTTTTTCAACAGAAAGTAAGGAGTGACATTAAAACTTAAAACGAACAGAAATCATTACGTATATGAGGGGTTCGTCCCCTATTAAGCATCTCATTCTTTACATTAAAGTTCGAATTTTGTTCGAATCACAAACCCCTTAATCACAAAGGCCGTTTAAATAGATAGATTTTTTGACAACAGTAAAAGAAACATTAGTGTAAAGAGCGAGGCATTGAATAGGGGGAAAACCCCCTCATATACGTAATAATGTCTGTTCGTTTTAAGTTTTAATGTTGCTCCTTACTTTCTGTTGAAAAAAATAGTTTTTTATTTAATTTCTGATCGTTTTTTAAATAATGCTGAGAAATCCGCCCTCTCTTCAAAGAAATGTCCCTTCCCCCAGGGAAAATCCTCCATGGAAAGATTCTCCCACGTAACTCCCTCCTCCGACCCCCCCCCCACCAGAAAAAAATCCCTTCTGAAAACGTCTGTATACTTGCCAATAAATGTAAACAATGGGCAAAGTTCATAACTTGCAGCCCTTCCCCCGGGAACTGCGGGGGATTAAGTTACTCTCAAAGACATATTTATTAGATTTTTGACTATGCTGAACAAAATGGTTATCTTAAAATTTTGATTGGGTGACTTCAGGAAAAAAATGAGCATACCCTCACCCCCTAATCTGCAAATATATAGCCCAAATTATATTATTATATAAACTAAAATGTTATATTTTCATCGTGTTTTGGTATATTTCATTAATATTAATCTAACTTCATTTCTCGAGTGTGTTCTGGATTGTACGGGAGTACCTATAATTGCATCGAAATTGTAGCGCAACCTAAAAGAACTAACAATTTCAAACCAAGTTTTATTCTAATCCTCTAAAATTTGTAATCAATTAAATATCCATGTTTATTTGGTTTCATTCTAAATTACCTAAGAGTGTAGGCAGAAAATCGCAGTTATAAGTCTCTGAACTAAATACAACCGTTAGGGCCAAAGGTTATTATGTAGAACTTGGGTTTAATCTATGGGTATTTGTGCATTACATTCTACACACGAAAGAAGTCAAGTTTGGTTAATGCTAATGAAATAAAATAAAATAGGATGAAAATATAATAGTTTAGAAACAAATTTCGGCTATATATTTGCACTTTAGGGGGGGGTAAAACATAGCATATGTTAAACACGTAACCTAACCTAAACTAGCTACCTTTTTCTCCCCTAAACCCCAAAAGACAACAGTTTAAATATTGTAAAACGAATAAGAAATCACGCTTTGCGATCCATTTATTCATTGCAAATACCCGTTTGTCTGGTTTCCTGTAGTATTTCCTTGTACAGTCTCCAGCGCCATGTAGAATTTAATGCACAATTACCAATCTATGTTATGAAGAATGCATGCGTTAAAAAGATGTATACTTTTGGCAAATCTACCTCATGTGTCGGAAACTGATAAGAAAGACATCTACTTTTTCTCAGTTCAATATAGAAGAAATTGAAAAGCATATAATAAACCTAACTCAGGTTTCGTGTATGGGTCATTATAGCTAAAGTTTTGATTTAGCCGAGCAACGCTAGATGTCAATGACTGTACGTTCTTTCTCAGAGAAAAAGCAGATGTCTTTCTTATCAGTTTCCGACACTCTTTGGAAAGAACAATGAATTTCAACTCAAGATGAAATGTCACATAATGCCTTTTGAATGACCGTGTACAAAATGAGGCCTGCTGCCAAGATTTTACATTGGGTTTCTGATTTATTTTGGGTCAATGATTCAACCCGAACAATTACTTAAATGCCTATTTTGCCATAAAAGCCCAATTTTTTTTTGTTTATTAAGAAGCCCCTACCCCTCCTTACGGTTAAAAAGGTGTAAAAATACATTAACCATCTAAGACAAAAGAACTTACTTGATTTGAAGAGAATAACCGCCCTGAGGCAAGCAAACTCAGTTGTATCAATATTCATCTGTCGCAGTTTCGAAACCGCTTCTTGAAGGACTTTGAGCTCACTTAAAAGGCTTAGCTGTTTCTCAGAGCTATGATGTGATGCTGAAGTAGCTATGATTGGTCCAGCCTCTATAGGGAGCATGAACTGGGCGGCACCAAGAATAAATAGCTCTCTCCAACTATCTTCAAGCAGAAGTATCTGTTAATAAAGATACTTTTAATTTGTGTTTTTAGTTTGGGCAAATAATATGGAATATAAATAAATCTAATATTTTCTATTATGATATTTATGTAAAGAGAAACGATGAAACTGTTTTCAGATGATTTGAAAATAAATTTGAATGTGCTGTAGTTTTTGTTTACTGATAAGATTACCTTGAAAGTCCAAAACAGAATGGCTAAAAAATTGGTTTTATTTATTTAAAAAGTCAAAAAAAAAGCTTAATCAATAAAGTTATGAGGTCAGACCAAGTTCTAAGAGAAATAATTAATTACTGTTAAGCATGAAAGCTAAAATACTTAAATGTGAATTACAAAATATCTGAAGTTGATTTTTTTTTTTATTTCTAATGCCTTTAATTAAGTTAAAAGGTCTTAAATCATGTAACCAATTTCAAATTAACTAAATAAGAAACATACTCGCTATAATGAAAAAATCAATGATGCAAGTCAAAGTACAGTTAAAGAAGAGTGTTTTAACTGGTGCTCCGTAAATATATATTTCGCTTGCTTACCCCATCCTTTGGAGCAGGGGTGGATCTAGAGAAAAATCTTAGGGAGGGGGCGGGGTGCAATGTGACAAGGGCACCAATGAGGAAAAATTTGGAGGGGGTCCAATTTGACAAAGGTGCCAATAACTGACCAAATGGACAAATTTATTCTAAAAAAGAGTGAAAAAATAAAAAAACTGGGAAAGAGGGCACCAGAAAAATCTTGGGGAAGAGAGGTCCAGGCCCCCGGCCCCCTGGATCCGCCAGTGCCTTGGAGAAATTTCTGCGGCCACTCTTCGGAATTCATAGAATGGTGCTAAAAGAAAACGGTTTTCCAGCTAATTTTAAAACGACATCGGGAATTTTACTTATTAGATAATTGCCAAAGACACCTTCAATCTTTTACATTCCTTACTAGAAACAATGCTACCTTATATTGCATAATTACAAGTACTAAGGACAGTGAAAAAGAAATCTGATTATTGGAATTATGGTTAAAATTAGGAAAAACGAGGAATTTAGTTATAAATGAAAAAAATTCAATGTGCAGTTATGCAGTTTTGGTATTAGTGGGCATCAAATTAAAAAGGAAAAGGAATAAAAAAAACGTGGGCTAAATATCATAAAAATATATGGCACCAAACTGCTTAAGAAGGTGTAGCTCTCCTTTAAAGAAGTAGTTTTCATTGGAAGCAACAGGATTCTAATGTTTGATTTTTACGGGGGAGAAGTATTTTCGTTGTTAACTAATTCGTTTAGCATGTGCATTTTCACGGCTCGGCACAGCAACACTGTCCAGACTCAGCAGCACTTTCTTTTACCATGTTGTTGGAGGCTAATTCGTAACAAATAATTCTTGTTCGAGGATACCAAGTAAAGCTTCTTTCGTGTGATTAGGGTTTTTTGGGGTGGGGTGGGGGTAAAAGGTGGTAACGGTTTTCCATCTGCGTTTGTAGCATCGACTTAATAATCGAAAAAAAAATTATTTCTTAGGAGACATATTCCTTTTACTTGCATTTTACGACCAATTCACAAGTAAAATATATATATTTGAGGGGGGATTGAAGTCCAGTAGCCCCCCTCACACTTTTCCCTAGTTACAGCCCTGGCTTCGAAAATTTCACTTGAGACGGTTGCAAAAGATATTTTTCTTTCTCTCTATTTTACACCACAAGACGAACATGTTGGTATATAATAGCGATAAGACGGGATTTGCAAGCGCGGTCAATAGGCAACCAAACTAGGTATCACCAGGGCTACAAATTAATATATATATATATATATATATATATATATATATATATATATATATATATATATATATATATATATATATATATATATATATATATATATATATATATATATATATATATATATATATATATATATATATATATATATATATTCTCCATTTAAAAGGGACAGATATTGTAAATACCTGATCTCGCTCTGGTAAGGTAGTAAAAGCTGGAACTGTTTTTGCCCATCGAACGTTTATAAAAAGTAATCTGGCCGCCGACTCACAGATGGTCGAAGAGCCAAGTAGGGCTTGTAACGGGTTGACTGGAAGGATACTTTCGCAAAACTGGAAAAGAAGAAAGTACGATCAAAATGAGGACAGGTACTCAAGGCTTGTTACAATTTTCAAAATGATCACCGAGCAAAAAAAAAATTGAGTCAATATCAATATCAAAAACAAGCAAAAAGTATGCAACAGATAAAATCCCTTTTAAAGCAACTTGCTTACGTATGCTGATTAACCTCATTAATGTAAATAAATTCCGAGGAATTTCAGGTCAAACCCCTAAATTTAAGTGGACTCAAACTGAATTCTTTACTTTGTAATAGAATTGTATAAGACCTTGAAAGAGATCCTTTTGCTACGAACTAATGGCCCCTGGTGAATTTAGTGAGCAATGAACAAAAGCATAGCAATGTGGATTGGGTTCACTGTGGCTATTGAAGGAGATTATGTGTTTTTAGAGACCTTCAGTGACAGAAAATAAACGTTTCTGATTACTTGAGATGATTACTGTGCTGTAAACTGAGGATCCTTGGTCTACACTGCTCAAAGGGTTGATGTGGAGAAGTACTGTTGTTGCCTTGTGCATCATTCAGCGTGGAAACACCTAAACAAGTCAGTAACTATGAAAACTCCAGGAAATTTCATCGTACAAGCTCATCGCTCAACAACTTTATGTCTGAGTCAATGCACGAATTAGAACTGTTTCTCAACAATATAGCATTTCATCAGTGATATAAATGCCATTGAAACTCAATGTCTTCATTGTTGGAAGGGTAAGAATGAAAACTCCACGAAATTTCATCGTACAAGCTCACTGCTCAACAACTTTACGTCTGAGTCAATGCACGAATTAGAACTGTTTCTCAACAATATAGCATTTCATCAATGATATAAATGCCATTGAAACTCAATGTCTTCATTGTTGGTAGGGTAAGAATGAAAACTCCACGAAATTTCATCGTACAAGCTCACCGCTCAACAACTTTACGTCTGAGTCAATGCACGAATTAGAACTGTTTCTCAAAAATATAGCATTTCATCAATGATATAAATGCCATTGAAACTCAATGTCTTCATTGTGGGAAGGGTAAGAATGAAAACTCCACGAAATTTCATCGTACAAGCTCACCGCTCAACAACTTTACGTCTTAGTCAATGCACGAATTAGAACTGTTTCTAAAAAATATAGCATTTCATCAATGATATAAATGCCATTGAAACTCAATGTCTTCATTGTTGGAAGGGTAAGAATGAAAACTCCACGAAATTTCATCGTACAAGCTCACCGCTCAACAACTTTACATCTGAGTCAATGCACGAATTAGAACTGTTTCTCAAAAATATAGCATTTCATCAATGATATAAATGCCATTGAAACTCAATGTCTTCATTGTTGGAAGGGTAAGAATGAAAACTCCACGAAATTTTATCGTACAAGCTCACCGCTCAACAACTTTACGTCTGAGTCAATGCACGAATTAGAAGTGTTTCTCAACAATATAGCATTTCATCAATGATATAAATGGCATTGAAACATCAATGTCTTCATTGTTGGTAGGGTAAGAATGAAAACTCCACGAAATTTCATCGTACAAGCTCACCGCTCAACAACTTTACGTCTGAGTCAATGCTCGAATTAGATCTGTTTCTCAAAAATATAGCATTTCATCAATGATATAAATGCCATTGAAACTCAATGTCTTCATTGTTGGAAGGGTAAGAATGAAAACTCCACGAAATTTTATCGTACAAGCTCACCGCTCAACAACTTTACGTCTGAGTCAATGCACGAATTAGAAGTGTTTCTCAAAAATATAGCATTTCATCAATGATATAAATGACATTGAAACTCAATGTCTTCAGTGTTGGAAGGGTAAGAATGAAAACTCCACGAAATTTCATCGTACAAGCTCACCGCTCAACAACTTTACGTCTGAGTCAATGCACGAATTAGAACTGTTTCTAAACAATATAGCATTTCATCAATGATATAAATGCCATTGAAACTCAATGTCTTCATTGTTGGAAGGGTAAGAATGAAAACTCCACGAAATTTCATCGTACAAGCTCACCGCTCAACAACTTTACGTCTGAGTCAATGCACGAATTAGAACTGTTTCTCAAAAATATAGAATTTCATCAATGATATAAATGCCATTGAAACTCAGTGTCTTCATTGTCTTCATGAAAACTCCACGAAATTTTATCGTACAAGCTCACCGCTCAACAACTTTACGTCTGAGTCAATGCACGAATTAGAACTGTTTCTCAAAAATATAGCATTTCATCAATGATATAAATGCCATTGAAACTCAATGTCTTCATTGTTGGAAGGGTAAGAATGAAAACTCCACGAAATTTAATCGTACAAGCTCACCGCTCAACAACTTTACGTCTGAGTCAATGCACGAATTAGAACTGTTTCTAAAAAATATAGCATTTCATCAATGATATAAATGCCATTGAAACTCAATGTCTTCATTGTTGGAAGGGTAAGAATGAAAACTCCACGAAATTTCATCGTACAAGCTCACCGCTCAACAACTTTACGTCTGAGTCAATGCACGAATTAGAACTGTTTCTTAACAATATAGCATTTCATCAATGATATAAATGCCATTGAAACTCAATGTCTTCATTGTTGGAAGGGTAAGAATGAAAACTCCACGAAATTTTATCGTACAAGCTCACCGCTCAACAACTTTACGTCTGAGTCAATGCACGAATTAGAACTGTTTCTCAAAAATATAGAATTTCATCAATGATATAAATGCCATTGAAACTCAGTGTCTTCATTGTCTTCATGAAAACTCCACGAAATTTTATCGTACAAGCTCACCGCTCAACAACTTTACGTCTGAGTCAATGCACGAATTAGAACTGTTTCTCAACAATATAGCATTTCATCAATGATATAAATGGCATTGAAACATCAATGTCTTCATTGTTGGAAGGGTAAGAAAAAATTACCCTTCCGAAATCTTACCGCGGGAAAATCGTATTATACTGCCCCTTAGTATTAAAGCCTGATTTTCAATATGTATATCTAAGCCACTTCAAAACGAAGAAACCTGTCGAAGAAACAGAAGAATTACTTGATATAATCTAGTCAAACAGTCAAAGTAAGTAGGCGCTACCGACATGGTTTCTAATCTCTAATCATCGTCAAAAGATCGGAAGAGACCAATTATTTATTCCTCAGGTATGGAGGAAGGATTAACTTTTGGCGGCTCTTGTGTTTCACAAGAGCATTTCCTTCTTTTCAAATTTACCGCGCTTAAATCCTACATAAGTTTGAGTGTGAAGGTTTTTGATTGTTGACAAATCCTTCTTATACTAATACTTGGATTTAAACTTCCTGTGCAGAATTTTGATGAAATTAAGGCTGACACAAACTTTTGATATGGAAAGTGGAAACCTGACACCCGCAACTTAACTTAATTGGTATATTAATATACAGACGCAGGGTACCCTAAGCCATTTTTTCAAGTTTTGCCCTTAATAATGATTTATTCAAGAAGTATAGAAAGTAGAAATCCTTCTTCTAATAGGGATGTGCTAGTTCTGTTTTTATATTTTTTTTTTTTTTTGGTTTTATTTTGAAGTGTAGCGTACTAATTAGCAACGAGCACCAGCTTGAAGAAAGAAAAAAAACTACGAGCTACACAAAAAATCCAGGATAGGCTGAGAAAAATTTAAACATCTTGAAATTTTGAAGGCCCCGGCCCTTGAATACATTCCTTCCTTGACTATTCTCAGGTTTTTAGGTATTAGTTTTGAGTTCCAAGGACAGCTTTTGGGTGATTATAATCCAGCTATCAAAATCACAGCAAATTCAAGTAAAATAGAGGGGTTACACTCAGAAGTCAATTGCTCATATCTGAATTAAATCTGTCTTTATCTCCAGTATATACACAAAGTATTAATAAGCCATAAGCTATTTTTTATTGGCGATTTTTGAGAGTGTAACGACAAACAGGGTGAGTAAGGTGACTGCCAGATTTCTTCACTAATAATGCTGTCAAAGGTCTCTGCGTGGAAGAATTGAAAAATTTTTACAGGAAATGCAATGTTTACGCTATTCCGGGCCCTATTTCCTGGCTATAAATCCTCTGATTTTTGCTCTTCTTTCTGGCAAAAAAAAAGTTATTTCTACTCATAATCTTTGAAGCTATTCGGTCATCCAAAAATAATGCGAAAATTCCTTTAAATTTATACTATACACAAAACTCACCTTTACCGGTGCTGGAGTAAAATGATGCATTGGCTTATATGTTGTAAACAGTGACATCCTATCCAATAAAGCCATTTGGTGATGAATAAGTGCCATATTTCTTGCCTCATCGAAAGATTGTGGTTTTATTGGAGAATGCATTGCCACTGGGGTCAATGGAATCCCACCGCTTCCTCCCACTGTCAAGTCATAACCAGTAGTTGTTGGGGTAGAAATTGAAGGGGTGATTGGAATTCCTGTTGTGGGCGTGTAGGCATTTGGTGGTGATGGTGATGGAGTTTTATCTTTCTCATTGTAGTAAAGAGACATTTGACGACGAAGTGTTGAGTTCCTTGGCCCTCTTTCGTGCTGGACAGCTGGAAACATAACATTAGTAATAGAAATTAATTGGGAATATTATCTAATTAATACTAATAATTAAATTTGAAAAAATTAGAACATATTATGTCTTTTTAGTTGCGAATGATTAACGGGGCAAATATTATCAGTTAATAATTATAAGATAATTAATCAAAACTGTATGGAATTATATCAGTTAATTTATTAAGATGCGTTGACTGAATTGGAATGATTCTATTTAGCAGTTTTACTAAATGTGTAACAGATCAAATCATGATATTTAGTGGAACCGACTGGAGAAGGGGAGACTCGCCCCCCCCCTCCTCACACACACAAGGTTGAAAAGAATATGGCATTTTAACTGAAAATTATCCTTCTTTAAGTACTTTCATTACAGGAAATGTAATTTCTTTCCCTCCCCAGATTTATAAAAATATTTTTTACCCCGCCCCAGTACTTTTATGAATCGGTCCCACTAATTAAATTAAGTTATACTTCGATAAAAATAGAAGTATGCTCCAATGAAACAATTCGTAGTAACGAACTGTAAGTAAGGAGCGGCCCAGCTCAATAGTAACCGAAACTCTAAAAAACGGAATTTTGATACCAGTAGATATATCAAAAGAATTGGATTTTTATGCTGATTTCAAATATATAAGTTTCATCAAGTCTAGTTTTACTCATCAAAAGTTACGAGCCTGAAAAAAATTGCCTTATTTTCAAAAAAACGGGGAAAGCACCACCTAAAAGTGATAGAATCTTAATGAAAATCACACCATCAGATTAAGTGTATCAGAAAACTGTAGAGGTTTCAAGCTCCTATCTACAAAAATGGGGAATTTTGTGTTTTTTTTGCCAGAAGAGTGATCATGGATGCGTGTTTATTTGTTTTTCCCCCAGGGGTGATCGTATCGATCCAGTGGTTCTAGAATATCGTGAGAGGATTAATAAGTTTCATCAAGTCTAGTTTTACTCATCAAAAGTAACGAGCCTGAAAAAAAATTGCCTTATTTTCGAAAAACGGGGGAAACACCACCTAAAAGTTGTAGAATCTTAATGAAAATCAAACCATCAGATTAAGTGTATCAGAAAACTTTCCTGTAGAGGTTTCAAGCTCCTATCTACAAAAATGGGGAATTTTGTGTTTTTTTGCCAGAAGAGTGATCATGGATGCGTGTTTATTTGTTTTTTCCCCCAGGGGTGATCGTATCGATTCAGTGGTTCTAGAATATCGTGAGAGGATTCATTCAAACAGAAATTAAAAGTTTTAGTGCTTTTTTTAAGTGAAAAAAAAATTGGAGGCAACTGGGTCCCCTCCCACGCTCTTTTTTTCCAAAGTCACCTGATCAAAATTTTGACATAACCATTTTGTTCAGCATAGTCGAAAATTTAATAAATATGTCTTTGGACATATTTGGATGAAGTCATTCTCCTTTGGAGGATGACTTAATCCCCCAAAGTCCCCGGGGGAAGGGCTGCAAGCTATGAACTTTGTCCATTGTTTACATATAGTATTGGTTATTGGGAAGTATACAGACGTTTTCAGGAGGGACTTTTTCTGGTTGGGGGGGGGGGGGTCGGAGGAAAGGGTTAGCCTACGTGGGGGGATCTTTTCATGGTGGAAGGGACATTTCTATGTAGGGGCCACCGGATTTCCCGGCAGTATTTAAAAAACGATCACAAATTAAATAAAAAAAAAGTTTTCCAACTGAAAGTAAGGAGCAACGTTAAAACTTAAAACGAACAGAAATTATTACGTATATGAGGGGGGTCACCCCCTAGTTAATACCTTACTCTTTACGCTAAATTTTGTTTAGTAATTTCGAAAGAGCTATCTATTCTAATTAAACGGCCTTTATGATTCAGGGGTTTGTGATTCGAACAATTCGATCGTATTGTATATGTCGTATCGTACGAAAAATCATAAACAAAATAAAATTAATAAGTAAATTTCGTTTTAATTATTCTTGTATGGTGAACCAAAATGAAAGCTGCATTAATTCGAAAACGTTCAGAAATTAAATAAAAAAAGTTTTTTTTAACTGAAAGTAAGGAGCGACATTAAACCTTAGAACAAACAAAAATTTATCCGTATATGAAAGGGACTGTCCCCTCCTCCACGCCTCGCTCTTTACACGAAAGTATAACTCTGTCTCACAACTCTTTTTTTTAAAAAATAAAAAACTTTAGCGTAAAGAGCGAGGCGTTGAGGAGGGGACCACCCCTTTCATACACAGAATATTTTCTGTTCGTTTTAAGTTTTAATGTCGCTCCTTACTTTCAGTTACAAAAACTTGTTTATTTTATTTAATCAAGCTAAAAGATTATTCAGAGACTAATACCTGAGCTGATGGCTTTATAGTTCCACTTGTTTAAAAAGAAAAAACAAGAACATAAAAACTACCGTGCTCTTTATTGATCTTAATTGTTGAATATTAAAAATTACACCTGGAAGTTGAGCATGGCGTGTGTGTGTGAAGTGTGAGCGATTAAGTTCAAGCAAGAATAAATATTGAACGTGGCCTAACTCACCAAAATAGAGGAGGGGATGCGTTATTGGTGCTGTGATCGTGTAAAACTTTGCTTTGATGGAGAAATGCTGCTACAGTGTGGCTTGGACATACAATTCTACTGCAAACCCTTTTCTTCTCCTCGATACCGCTATTTCGTCAATACTACAAGGTTTTTGGGAGAGATTATAAAACGAGTGTTCAATGTGACACAGATTTAGTCAACGAATTTCTTTGTTGTCAGCTTTTCTCTCTTTTTTCCTGTTCGATTCTCGAATTTAGACTAGCATGTAAAGAGAAGGTATGCACACATTGACTGAACTCATAGCATTGTCCACGCTCTTTTAAAAGAAACGATCTATCTGACTAGGACTTACCATCCTTATTCATTCCAGCTTCAGTACATTTTGTAAGTCTACAAGCTCTACATTGATTTCTATGCGTTTTGTCTACAAGACAGCTTCCCTCTATCTTGGCCTTGCATGCATACTTTCTATTCCGACGAATTGAACGCTAAAAAAGAAATAATATTGAGATTGGAACTAACTCTGGTTTTGTAAACTTATTATCAGCAATGATCATGGAGGGATGGAACTTCTGTAACATTTTCGATACAAATAGGCAATTAAAAGATTGATCATTCTCACTTCATTTATATTCACTTTTAATATACACAAAATTTGGTAGACGCCAGACACAGAAGCAGGAATTTTTCTACGAGAAGGTACTTAAATCCATCAAATCACACAAAAAGCAGAAAAAAAAAAAACCAAGCAGAAAATATTTGAAAACCTGCGACATTTCTGGAGAAGGGTTACATACCCTTCAAATCGGGGCCTGCCTACCCAGACTGCCCACTTTGAGCGGTCGGGGGGGGATTGACAGAGGAAAGATTTTACATAAATAATGTTTAATTTTAAACACAAAGAACGAGATTTTGTGACTTTAATTCACTCCCTTGGCTTTGGTCTGAAAAGAGTTGTGTAAAATCGCTGCATTACGCGTTCAATATCAGGTAGGTGCGAACGAATTTACTACGAACAGAGGGGCCGAACTCCTGTATAATTTTCAGTTTAGTTTCAATAAACCAATCTATTACCTAGCTGCCAAATTGGTCAAATGATATATCTTTTGATTTGAATTTTAGTTTTTTCCTAGCATGTGTGATAGAACTACCTAGGGACTGCTATTTTCTGAACTTTAAAGCGAAAGATCTGCTGAGTTTAATCGGAAAACAAAAGTTACACTTTCTGATGACGCAAGTTTCATTAAATCTGAATATCTCTACCTCTGGAACAAAACAGGAGAAGTTAAATGGTTTTCTAAAATTCCGGGAGAGTAAGAGGCGGCTTTTACTTTTCTGTCGTATATTCAAATTTTTTATCCATGCTTTACGAGTTATTGTAACACCTCCGAATCAATTTTAAAAAGTTTGGTCACACAAACTAAAAAAATCACATCAGATTGGCCTATTATAAAAAAATATATTTATATAAAATATATTTATATAAAGTATAATTATAAAAAAAAATTATAATGGACGAGACAGGATGATCATTTAAGGCACTGTGTCACCTCAAAGCTGCTATAGACAGTTGCAATTTCTAAAGATGGTTTACTATGGCTTTAAGCCAAGAGTACCGCCATGGAATTTGTAAGGGCGAGGGGGGGGGGGGGTGACATATACTAACAGGAGTTCTATCTTTTGCTGCATTAAAGAAAAATTCATATTTTCAAAGGGGGAGGCTCGCCCCTACCTTTCTATTGATGATTATATTTCTAGCAGAGCTTAAACTATGTGACAATGTTTCTCGAAGATCTAGCTTGTTTTGAATTTTTGTTGTATATTTTTTACATAGGCTATAATGAATTGTTGTAATGTTTACATTATAGTCGGTGATCGCCCTTTCCATTGCCCGTCATTCTGGTTTTATTTGTTCTCGTGTTTCCTGTATGAAATTGTTACTTATAAATCTCTCACCCCACAAAAGTAATCAGAAAACATTAATGTCCGCCCTACTGACTCCCCCCGTCCAAAAACTATAGATCCGACAATGCAGTGAATTTGACCTCACCTTAATTATTCTTGAATGACTCAGATTGGAAAATAGTTGAAGATGAAATAATCAAGGTCGCGTCGGCTCTTTTGAAACATAACTAATCAGTTTGAATAATTTAAATCAGCTACCGACATCAATTCGGCTCTACCTTTATCTATAAATCCCTCAAGTGTGATTTCATCACTGACAAATTTAAACTTAACCCCCTTTTGGAGCTGTAAAATTGCGCCAAATGTTCATAATGAATGCTTGTGCCTACAAAGATTGAAGCTATGCAAGTGTTTCAATGATTTTTTGGTTTTGCAGCAAGGTCAGAAATTTAATAATACAGAAATAAAAGGGAAGCGATTTGAAAAAGATTGAAAGCAGCATCAACGAGTAAGCATGGAATTCATGTAATATAATCAAATTCTGAAAACCTTCCCGTTTCTGAAGGAACGTAAAATGAAAGAAGCAGGGTTTTAGTGATTTATCACTATTTCTAGTGATTTTTTATGTTGCCTAAACAAAAAAAAACACTAAATCAGCAAATAAATCACAGGATAATTGAAGAAAATCTCGAAATAAATCTAAAAATCTCTGAAATCTAGTAATTTTTTGTCACAGGGTTGGCAACACTGGAAAGAAGTAGGCAGAAACATTGAAAAGTAACCCGGTTTTATAGTGATTTAAATGATGAAGACGAAACAACAGATATAATCTTAGAAATACTAAGATCTAAGAATCTTAGAAATACTCTATACCTTGAAAAAACCTGCACATCCATCACAAGCAAAAATACCATAATGCTTTCCAGAAGAATGGTCTTGGCACACACGGCATGGAATATCGTATAAGATTCGACCTGAAAGAAATTTGAGCTGGTAAAACATTTAAGGCTCTTTTAACTGATTTTTTTACTGTTTTTTTCAATGAAAATGCGAAAAAGAGTATCTAGCAACGCAAATAACCAAAACAAAGTATTCTTAGAAATTTGGAGTGGGGAGGCAAAAACAAATTAGGCTGCAAATCCCACCCCAACTCCCCCTTTAAAAATGTCACTATCTATAAATGGCCTTTGTCAAAAAGTCATTCACGGTGTAAAAGTGTATTAATTTTCGGCCATAGGGATTGATGAAAATTGAAGAAGCTGTTTTTTCTACAGTCAGAAACCACACGGGCTCTGTTTAGTGGATACTGTAATAGCGAAAGAGATGCTGCAAAGCATTAAAAACCGTATTTAAACAATTTAAATTTTCTCGAAACGTGTTTACATCGAACTCTCCTGATCTGAAAAAAAAGTGGCCCAGGCAAGTACATGGTACTCTATTTCAGGGTCACTTTAAAGGGTAGGGGGGGGGGGGTCAAAAGACAATAGACAAAAGACAACTTATATGAAAACTATAGGAAGTCATAGTCAAATAATAATAAATGTGTGATTAGGGAGGAGGCATTGTGCCTGGCATTAAAGGCTTTTCTGTCAAAATCAGAATGTAATCGAATGTTTTTTTTTAGTTTTATACATTCGTAATTCAGTTGCATGTTTTACTTATATTGTTGAAATTTATCTTTATTCTTATGTGATTCTTTGTAGTTTATTGAATTTTTTTTCTTCTTTTCTAAGTATTTTGTATTTTTTTAAGGCTTTTGGTTGTCTTTGTCATGAAGGATTGGTCTTGCTTTAAATATTTTTCTATGATCAAAGTATAATAAATAAAAAAAAACAAATTTCTTTAAATGAAAATAAATCTGTGAAAATGAAACTGGCGTTAAAAAATTAAGAACAATAAAAAACAGGGAACTTTTGCCTTTAGATGTTTTTTTTCAATAATACGGCCTTTGAAGTATATTAACTTTAACTGGATGGTCAACTGATTTCCACAGAAAACTGATACAAATTCAAAATCATAAAAAAAAAACTTTGACATTAAAAAAAGATTGATCTATAAAGAGAAACTACCCATCCCCTCCTTTGGTTTGTATGAAGCTCACTTTTTGGAGTAGTAAGTTTCATTTATGTAAATCTGTTGAGCAAGAAAGAAAAATGAAACTTTCACAGGTAACGGTACTTGCCAGTTATTGAAAACACCCAAAAAGTGAAGTCAGGTTAATCCTAATGAAAAATAACAAAATTTGATGATAAAATAATATTTTAGAAACAAAATTATGAAAACCTAACCTAACCTAACATAACCTACCCCTCCCCACCCCTAATGTGCAAATATATGGCCCAAATTATACAAGTCCAATGTATTACTGTAGCTATGAAACCGATTTTCTGAGATGTATACATATATATATATATATATATATATATATATATATATATATATATATATATATATATATATATATATATATATATATATATATATATATATATATATATATATATATATATATATATATATATATATATATATATATATATATATATATATATATATATATATATATATATATATATATATATATATATATATATATATATATATATATATATATATATATATATATATTTTACCTATGCTTCAAAGTTTAGTTTAACCTGTAACAAAGACGGTGTCCCCAGTCTGCCCTTAATTCCTAAATATAGAAGTAGGCTTAACGCATAAGTATGCTAACTCTGTGGTTGTTTTTTTCAAATTGAAATGTTGATGAACCATCTGTTGATGAGAAATGATGGTAAAAAAAAAAAAATTAGTAAACTAACATAAAGTAGCAGACATTTGTATATAGCTAGGGCTAAATCCAGTGACTAGACATAGACGAGGGTTGGGACGCAATCGCGACGGCAGCGATCGTTATATCTAGAAATAGCACTGAATACAGAATCGAAATTTAATTTTGCCCTCATATTTTTCTCTTACCAGATAAATTCACCCGCCTTTGGATAGAAGTCACGTTTTATGTACCTAAAAATTCACAGGATATGCAGTTAGTTTGTCAACTTACAAAAGCATAGAGGGTGAAAAAAAAATGCGTTTCGAAATCCAGAGAGAGCAATATTTTTTCATTTTTAATTTAAATACAAAAGAATTTTTTTAATTTTAAAAGGGAAATGTAAGGGGCAAACGCTCAACTGAAGCGTGGGCGCTCAGAAACATGGAGGGGGCTTTGCTAGGGGGTTGCTTCGGCTGGTTGCTCCACAGAAATTGCCTACGGATAGTTTTGGGTATCCGAGTGATTGACCGTATCTCAAACAGTAAGCTTTACGAGATATGTGGGTCATTCCCGCTTTCAAGGGCTATAGTGAAAGAAAGGTTGAGACGAGGATGAAGGGTAAAAGACTACCAAAGAGCGTCGTTTGTACCAAATGAAAATTAGGTCACACCCAAATGGTGTGAGAAGATATCGCAAGGATATATTTAAGAGAAATGAGAAGTTCTTGGGGGAGGGGGGGGGGAGTTAAAAGGGGAGGTTTTGAATATCTCCGGATAGAGGAGGAGCCTGCGTAGCTGAGTTTTAGGCGGCTTGGTGCTGCAGGGAGTTGTTAGTAGTATTATTATTAATAAACGTTGAATCCCTTCCCCCATTTGAATTATCTGCATATAGTATCTCTGAGGCAAAACAAAAAGATTTCGATAAGCTGACAGAAGATTAGAAGTAGTTGGAACATTACAAGTTCATTTTTAAATTGAAATATGATGTAAATACTATATCATAGTAAAGCTAAGTAAAAGATAATGAATTGAAAAATTAATCAATGATTTTTTTTTTGGTACTTGTCTTTAAAATATAAAACAACCTCGAGAGCTTGTATTTCGAATACCCGGTATTTCACGATGTCCATACCCGGCAATAACCTTCGGCTCGTTGAGAAACAACGTTATAGCATATTTTTATTAAATATTTAGCTGGTATTTTGGTTAGGTTACGTTATTTTAGGCTATGCGCTCTGGGTGGCCCTCCTTCAATAATTCTTTCTTGTAGTTTTCATAATTTTGTTAGAAAAGCATTGTATTTTCATCATATTTTGTTTTATTTCATTAGCATTCATCAAACTCCACTTCTCGAGTATGTTTTATATAATAGACAAGTACTATTTTTTCTTATGGATGACGGTTTGATGTCACCATCCAAGGACGTATTATTTACGAAATGTTTTCACATCTGACTCATACACGGGGGAGGACGCTTCGGGACCATGATTCTCCCTGAAATCTTAAGATTTGTATGATATATTTCATATTATTCACCTGATTTTTTTGCTTATTTTTGAGCCCCCCCCCCCTGATTATATTCCTTCGCATATGCCTGAATCAGATCACAAAAATATTAATTTATTGGTGGTAAAAAATCAACTCCCACATTCATCATCCATTAATGCAATACGAAAGCATTAAAATATCCTAACTATAACTGACAAGAAAATGAAGTTTACAGGTGTTGAAGTTAAAAGAGGTAGACCTTCAACTTACTTGATGGTGTCGTAGAAGGCCTCCGTAGCTGAGAATCCATATTAAAAATCACTTCTCCTTTACTAGTGAAGTCTAAAATATTTCTAACCAAACTTTTGACATACTTGTCATAGTCTTTAACTTGTAAACCTTCTTTTCATCCCTTATTCCTATTGGCTGCCTCGTAGTCGGCCTGTTAAAGGAGCCGCTCTTCTCGTTTCTGATTGGTTTGTTGGGAAGCGGCTTTTGGGTGCCTTTTGGCAGCAGCTTTTTGAAAGACGGGCTTTCAAGTCAGGGGTTCGTAACTCCATTGATAGCACCGCCTCAGTCTTTTTTTAAAGGTCATGTTTAGAGGAGAACCCTCTGTAAAGTTTAAATGAGATGCGAGAAATAATAAAGGATTGAGAATACTTAAGCCTCACTCATGAAGATTTGAACTCCTGATGCGCCTAACTAGCTTAGCAGTTACCACCACCCCCCATAAGAAAGTCCAACCTGCACCCTTGGCCTTATCCAGGGAGTATATCCATAACATACTCCCTTACATAGGTAGTATATCATTTATCTATAAATTGTACTTTATCCATAGAATTTCCTTTTAAAGAATTTTTCATAAAGAGCGACCCATGTAAATAGTAGCTGAAATCCCAAGAAATTCTGTATATCGCTAAGTTGACAAGTCACAAGGTCACTCGTCATTATATAATGTATGTTTAGGGCGTAGAACCTATAGTAGAAAGATTTTTAATAATGTTCATACTATTGCCTGTTCTGAAAAATTTGTTCCATATTAACCCCCAATCCCATCCCAAATATAACCCAGAAACTAAACTATGGATATGTTCCTAAGTACATCTATAACCCTTTACCAACTGCAATCAATTTGCAAACTTTTAAATTATTCATTCGAATTTGCTTTAAGTAAAAATGCCGAACGTTCCGACTGTCGTATCTAAACAGAGTAGTTATAATAACTTGCACTAACCGCAAGCCAGAATATATTTAAATTTATTTTAGACGTCTTGCTTACCATCTACACTTCACGACGCTTAAACCGTGAACATTATTCGTAAGGGATAACTCTGAAAAAGCAAAAAATAATGCCTCTCTGATGTTAGAGCGTTAATGTAAGGGAGAATTAAAGGGGGTTGCAATCATCTTTATATATAGGATAGTTTCTGCTTGTTTTTAGTTTTGACATGGCTCAACTTAAACAAACAGAAATTGCTCCGTATTTAGAGGGGCTGCCACTTCCTCAACTCTCGGTCTTAACACTAAAGTCTTAAAGTTCTTTAAAGATGCTTCTCATTCAAATTCAACAATTCTTGTGTTTGAGTGTGTTTTTCATAGGGAATTGTGATAAAGTCAAACTTTACCAGAGAGAACGAGGGCTGAGAAAGGAACTGATCCCTTTATACAAGGAATAACTTCTGTTTGTTGCTCCTCGCTTTCAGTTCAAAAAACTTGTTTTTTTAATTAATTTCTGACTATTTTTGAAGCAATGCCAAGAAATTCCCTTCTCTCTTTCCCTGTGCAAAATTTTCCCTATAAAATTCCCCTAGACACTTTCCTGTCCACATAAAATTCTCCAGGGACTTTGGGGGGTCGGGTCTACGTGTTCAACCCCTCCCCCCACCCCCTGCGGAAAATATCCATTGTAAACTCCGGCTCCTGGGAGTAATTGCAATCAAATAGCTATGTCAAAAGTTTGATTGGATTGTTATATATATATATATATATATATATATATATATATATATATATATATATATATATATATATATATATATATATATATATATATATATATATATATATATATATATATATATATATATATGTATATATATGTATATATATTTTTTTTTTTTTTTTTTTTTTTTTTTTTTTTTTTTTTTTTTTTTTTTTTTTTTTTTTTTTTTTTTTTTTTTTTTTTTTTTTTTTTTTTTTTTTTTTTTTTTTTTTTTTATATATATATATATATATATATATATATATATATATATATTATATATATATATATATATATATATAGAGCATTTCAACTTACATACCTTTTCTTAATTTTATGATTACAGCTTTGATACGATCACCTCTGAGGAAAATTGAGGCAAAAAATAAGAAAAAAAGAAAGGGCTTGGTTTACACTTCAAGACTATCAGATGTGTTATATTTGATTGTAATACTTACTTATTTAATCCTCATGTCGGGGTGGAGTTGAGAGCGTCGGCAGCCTTCTCCCCGTGGGGCGATCTACGGGAAGTGCCTCTGCATCAGACAGCAAAAATTTCAACTTTGTCCAAGAAATTCCCGAGACGATCACTCCACCGTTCTTGAACGTTTCTAGTCACTACTGGTTGGTTCAAAGTCGTAAAGAATCCGAGCCGGAGTGTCGGCAGGCAATCGCAAAAGATGTCAAAACCAACGAAGTGTCCGCTCGGCAACCAGGTGTGACAAAGATGACTGGGAAGTCAGAATTCGTAGGCTGTCGTTGCTGACAAAATCTGTCGACCGGATTCCCTCGATTTTTTGAAGCCACTTAGATTGAAGAGTATTGAGACAGCACTGGATAGCTGCAGTTGCAGACTTACCCTCCAAGGATGTTCATTTTGGTGGCTCGTTTTATAATTGACTTTTTTCAAACATGACTCAGTCTTCCAAAGACGGAAGAGACCTTGGCTGTGCGAGCAGTAACTTCATGGTCGATGCAGCCATCCGATGACATAATAGAACAAAGATAAGTGAAGTGGATTTGGTTTCGGGCGACCAAGTAATTAGAAATGTCGGCATCAGTCTTTGGCTGCAATACCAGACTTTCGACTTCTTCCAGTTAATGGATAGTCCTGTCCTGACAGCTTCACCCAGAAGTGCGTTTAGAGCCATGAGTAGCTGTGACTTGGAGTTGGTGACTAGTGCTACGTCATCACCAAAGTCAGAATCAGCGATAACTTTATCCCCGTACTTGAGTCCAAAACTCAACTTCTTGGTCCTGCAAGTCATAATATCATCAATAATGCAGTTAAATACCGTAGGAGCAACTGAACAGCCTTGCCTGACTCCTGTTCCTTCTGGAAAGAACGCGCTACGTGTACCATTCACATACACACAACTCTTAATCTCTTGATGCATGGCCTTGAGTAGGCGGGCATAATTTGACGGGTGACCAGTATTAAAAAGGATATTCCATAGAGAATCTCAATCAACTGAGTCAAATGCTGCCTTGAAATACCCATAAGCAATGAAAGTTCGCTGGCGGAAATCGTTCAACTTCTCAAAGATTTGTCTTATGGATAATATCTGCTCTGTCGTTGATCGACCTGGCATAAAGCCAGCCAGATCTACTCTGCGCTTTCGTCGGAGGTGTGCAAAACATTGCTGCAACAGAACTATAGAAAAGAGCTTGCCTGGTACCGGGAGGAGCATTATCCCTCTACAGTTCTTGCACTCCCTCCTGGAATATTTTCTCTTCCACACTGGTAGGATCACTCCTGTACCCCAATCTTTCGGGAGGATCTCCGAATCCCGTATTGCATTAAATAACATTTGGAGCCATAATAGGATAAAATCATATGGTTTTCATTAATTTCACCGCGCTTACATGGTTGCTGCTCCTTCTTGGTATGATTACAAAAATTTTCTTATGCTAACAACTTTCAGTAAGCAATTTCAAAACAATATAATTTTACACATCTGTAATGAAACTGTTTTTGAAACGTATTCTGGGTAAAGAATGACTCGTAAGAGTAGCCAATCCTCTCAAAATTTCATAACAGACACTATAAACAAAAATTACATAAAGCATTGCCTTAAAGGCTAATTACAAATGTATAATGCTCGTTAAGTTCAAAGATAATCAGCGGCAACGCTGTAGCGTTGCAAATAATAAAGGTCATGCGGCTCCAATGTTTTATTATTTATTATTTTTTTCCCCAGAGGCACTTCACATGGAAGGGGTCGTCGTAGAAGTTTCCAAGGAGGACCATTCAATTGGAAATCGAGAGTTCGAGTGCCCTTTTTGATAGTTAAAAATTACTGGAGGGCAACTAGCCCCCCCCCCCACACCCATCATTCCCCCAAACACATCCAATCAAAATTTTGAGATAGCCATTGTGTTCAGCGTAGCTGCTTTCCAGATAGAAAATATATTTTTGAGGAGGACACTCCCCCACAACCATCAAGGCAAGAGTTTTAAGTTGTGCCCTGGGGGCATATAAGGTTTTTATAGAAGGCGTTATCGTAAAAACTTCAAAACTGGCTAATTCGACGGGAAATTCAAAAGGCTAGTGCCCTTTTTAATAGTCAAAAATGATTGGAGGGCAACTAGTCTCCCCCCCACGCCGATTTTTTCCCCAAACACATCCAATCAAAATTTTCAGATAGCCATTTTGTTCAGCGTAGTTGATTTCCAGATAGAAAATATGCTTTTGAGGAGGACAATCCCCCACAACCCTCAGGGCAAGGGTTTTAAATTATGCCCTGGGGGCATATAAGGTTTTTCTAGAAGACGTAGTCATAGAAACTTCAAAAAAGGCTCATTCGATTGGAAATACAAAGGGATAGTGCCCTTTTTTATAATCGAAAGTGATTGGAGGGCAACTAGCCCCCCCCCCTCACGCCCATCATTCCCCCAAACACATCCAATCAAAATTTTGAGATAGCCATTTTGTTCAGCGTAGCTAATTTCTAGATAGAAAATATGTTTTTGAGAAGGACAATCCCCCACAACCCTCAGGGCAAGGGTTTTAAGTTCTGTCCTGGGGCATATAAGGTTTTTACCGAAACCGTTGTCATAGAAACTTCAAAAAAGGCTCATTCAATTGAAAATTCAAAGGGCTAGTGCTCTTTTTAATAGTCGAAAGTGATTGGAGGGCAACTACCCTCCCCCCCACGCCCATCATTCCCCCAAACACATCCAATCAAAATTTTGAGATAGCCATTTTGTTCAGCGTAGTTGACTTTCAGATAAAAAATATGTTTTTGAGGAGGATAATCCCCCACAACCCTCAAGGAAAGGGTTTTAAGTTAAACCCTGGGGGCATATAAGGTTTTTATAGAAGGTGGTGTCGTAGAAACTTCAAAAAAGCTCATTCGATTGGAAATTCAAAGGGCTAGTCCCTTTTTAATAGTGGAAAGTGATTTGAGAGCAACTAATCCCCCTCTCACGCCCACCTTTTCCCCATACACACGCAATCAAAATTATGAGACAGCCATTTTATTAAACGTAGTTTTAAGTTCTGGAAATTAGGTCTTAGAGGATGGCAACTCCCCCACAACCCCCAGAGAAAGGGTTGTACGTTATGCCCTGGGGGTATATAAGGTTTTGTATGGACAAAATTGTCGTATAAATTTCAGAGAGGGTTCATTTGACTGGAAATTGAAAGTTCTAGTTCACTTTTTAAGCGTAAAAAGATTTTGGAGGGTAACCAGCTTCGCCCCTCCCCCGCACCCTAAACCATTTTTTCCCAAATGCATCCAATAAAAATTTTAAGATAGCTATTTTGTTAAAAATAGTTCAAAGATCATATAACAAAAATTCCGGTGTCGACACACCCCACCAGGACGCGGGGGCAGGCGTTTTGAGTTATGCCCTTGGGGTATATATTGGTCTTTTGGAAGTGATATTCGTATTAACTTTAAATAGGGATCATTTGATTGGGAATTTTAATTTCTGGTTCATTTTTTAACAGTCAAAAGAGATATGAAGGTACCTAGGCCCCCCTCCCCCTCCAAGCCCTTTTTTACTCAAAACCCATCCTAAAAAAACTTTGATATAACTTTTTTTTAAATAGTTAGAATAATATACAAAGAAAAATCAGGGGTCAACACTGCCCCCCAGGGCCCGAGGGCAGGGGTTGTAAGTTATTACCTTGGGGAATATATGGTTCTTATTGAAGGGATGCTCGTAAAAAATTCAGAGAGGGCTCATTTGATTGGAAATTGAAAGTTCTAGTTAAGTTTTTCGAGTCAAAAGATATTGGAGGGCAACTATCCCCCCTCACGCCCCTTTTCCTCAAATGCATCCAATAAAAATTTTGAGGTAGGCATTAAGTTAAAAATTTCTCAACAGTCAGATAACAAAAACTAAGGTGTCGTCACAACCCCCCAGGGTCCGGGGGCAGGCGTTGTAAGTTATGCCCTTGGGCATATATTATTCGTATGAAAGGGATGCTCGTATAAACTTCAGAGAGGGCTCATTTGACTGGATATTGAAGTCCAGCCCTTTTTAAAAGTCAAAAGTGATCAGAGGGCAACTGGCCCCCAAGCCCTTTTCCCCCAAATACATCTGAAAAAATTCGAGGTAGCCATTTTGTTAAAAATAGTTCAAAGATCATGTAACAAAACTGCTTTACGTATCGTCATTTCGTTAAAAATAGTTCAAAGGTCAGATAAGAAAAACTCCTGTGTCGACACAGGCCCCCCCCAGGGCCGGGACAGGTGTTGTAAGTATTGCTCTGGGGGCATATATGGTTCTTATGGAAGGTATACTTGTATAAACTTCAGAGAGGGTTCATTTGAATGGAAATTAAAAGTTGTAGTTCCTTTTCTCAGAGTGAAAAAGATTGGAGGGAAAATAGCGTTTCCCGCCCTCCACGCCTTTGGGCGTGTCGGATGGATAAACCCATCCGATAAAAATTTCAGGTAACCATTTTGTTAAAAATAGTTCAACCATCAGATATTGAAACTCCAGGGTCGATAAAACCTCCCAGGGCCCAGGGACAGCCGTTGTCAGTTATACTCTGGGGATTTAAATGGTTTTTATAGAAGGGATACTCGTATAAACTTCAGAGAGGGCTCATTTGATTGAAAATAGAAAGTTATAGTTTACTTTTAAAGAGTCAAAAGAGACCGAAGCTTAATCTAGTCCCACCACGCCCTTTTTCCCGAACCCATTCGATAAAAATTTTTAAATAGCAATTTTGTTAAAAATAGTTCAAACATCAGATAATAAAAACTCCGAGGTTGAGACAACCCCATTTTTTCACTTTGATATTGTTACTTTGATATCAGTTTTGATACTTTGATTTATATTTTATTTTTTTTTTAAGTTTGACTTTGAAATGAGGAATTTTTAAAAACTTGAAATTTTTTGAAATAAAAAGCGAACAAAAATTAATTAAAAAAAAACTTTGCAAAAAAATAAGTTTTTCAACGAAAAGTAAAGTGAATTTCAACCTTTGTATCAAAAGATAAATACCACGTTTAAAATACAGTCTCAAAATGACCGGACTCTACTAATTGGGAATAAATGAAACCAAAAATAAACAGAAATTGAATAGACAATCCTAGCAAAACATACAGCAAGTAATAATACAAATGAATAAATAGATCTTAAAGCGAGTAATGCTTAGATTGCATATGAAAATCAAGCTTAAGACGAAAAAATTTTTTTCTTATTGAAGTACAAATGGAGCTTAAAACCAACAGAAATTAAATAAACAATCAATGCAAACAAACATACAATAGATATTAATGTAAATTAATAAACAAATCTTAAAATGAGTGAAACTTAAATTGAATATGCAAATTAAGCTTGAAACAAACAAAAATCACCACAAACAAGAGTTTGGGTATGACTTCCTTCTCTCACTGTAAGAGTCTAAAACCTACTGCATCATTGACACTTTACTGAATACCATACGTGTCTTTAAAAGTCTTGGAAAGTACAAATAAAATCATATTGATCGTTTGATGTATAGTGATAAAGATTGTTGAAACATCTATCAGTTCAATAATTTATTTCGCTGTAATTGTATTTTTATTTTCAATGCTGTAAGAACTGGAAAAGAAAGTATTTGTAATATAATCCGCCAATGACGCAGTAGGCTTTTGGTTTTTATTTACAGTTAGGAAAGGAGGCAGTATCCAGTAACTTTTTTGTAGGGAAACTATATTCGTCTTTAACAACTTTAAAAAGAGCTAATAAATTAAACAGAATATTTGATGTATAATGATGTTAATTGCTGAAATCTTATCGGTTCAAAATTTTACTATGGTTTTAATGTTTATTTTCAGAGACAAGTACAAGACAAAATATTTGTCACAAAATTGGCTTTCAGTAAAGTGCCAATGACGCCGTAGCTTTTAGACTTTTACAGTGAGTGAAGGAGGTCATACCCAAACTCTTGTTTGTGGTGATTTTTGTTTGTTTCAAGCTTAATTTGCATATTCAATTTAAGTTTCACTCATTTTAAGATTTATTTATTAATTTACATTAATATCTATTGTATGTTTGTTTGAATTGATTGTTTATTTAATTTCTGTTCGTTTTAAGTTTCATTTGTAGTTCAATAGGAAAATATTTTTTTCGTCTTAAGCTTGATTTTCACATTCGATCTAAGCATTACTCGCTTTAAGATCCATTTATTCATTTATATTATTACTTGTTGTATGATTTTGCTATGATTGTTTATTTAATTTCTGTTCGTTTTGGGTTTCATTTATTCTTTAATAGTAATTTCTGGTCGTTTTTAGTTTGAATTTTAAAAGGGATTTGTATCTGCTGATCTTAAGTTTAAAATGGCCTTTACTTTTCTTTGAAAAACTTATTTTTTCGGAAAGTTTTTTTTTTAATTAATTTTAGAAAAGGGGCAATCATAGCCAAACTGTAGGGTGACCTTATAGAAAACTGCAGCATGAAATATAAAATGTCAGTAGACCCTGGAGAAGAAAACTATCAGCAAACCTACAAAATGCCAAATTCTAGTTGTTTGTTTTTTTTATCTTGAGGAGGATGGACTTTGATGCTTCTTTGTTGTTTTCTTTCTGGGGCGATAGCGTCAAATCAGTAGTCCCAAGAAGTTAGAAATGAGCTTGAAAGTTCAAAGTTTTAATTGAAATTTAAATTTCTATTGAATTTTTCAGTGACACGAGAATTCCGCGATAAAAGACATTTCCTGCCATTATGTTGGCATAACAAAAATAGGCTATAGGACTGATGTGGACCAAAACGCTAACGGGTAAAAATTCTGAAATAACTATTCAATTTTTAAATATAAAAAATGTTCTAATTAGTCTTTAAGTTTCAGAAGCCAAAGAATGCCCCAGGGTATCGTATTCATAGACCATGGTGCCGTGTGGTCGCACATTCGTTCCTAAGAACACAAACAGTCCATGCATATAAAGCGGTTAATTATGCCACTTATTTAATATAGATATTTTTTTAACCTAATTGGTCTCGGTTGTTTATTTGAGTCCTTAAGAATTTTTGTGCCTTGGTAAATAATTTGCATGCTAGTTATCAGGGATGAGGGTTAGAGGGTCATTCGGCAAATAGGAAGGAGGTGCCAAAAACGGATTTTCAGGCCCCGAAGTTTTATTTGCCAGTGACAAATCCTTCAGAAAAGAATGGAACGGGTACAGGAGGAGTGGTTGAAAGTTTTCGATTTGTAACCCTTCAGTTTTGAAGAATATTTTTATACTGAAAATGTAATATATTAAACTGTCAATCCGCCTTCATTTGTTGTTTTTCGGACAGTTCGTGGTAACGAACTGTAAGTAATGAGCGACCCGGCTCAATAATAACCGAAACTTAAAAAAAGCGGAATTTGATACCAATAGATACATCAAAAGAATTGGATTTTTATGCTGGTATTAAATATATAAGTTTCATCAAGTTTAGTCTTACCCATATAAAGTTAGGAGCCTGAAAATATGTGCCTTATTTTCGAAAAAAGTGGGAAACACCTCCTAAAAGGGATAGAATATTAATGCAAATCCCACCATCAGATTCAGCGTATCAGAAAACTCTACTGTAGAGGCTTCAAGTCAGTGCTTCCGTTTCTACTATATTTTAGAGTGGACTACTTTATTTTGAATGTTTGTCCTCTAATACTTGTAGACCTACTTTAGTACTTTTTTCCTACTTTAAATTTGAATTTTCCACTTTTTTCCTTACCGAGTTTATGGATTTTTGTTACGGAAATAGGAATTTTGGAAGCAACGGCGGGATTTCGGCAAAAGTGATTGAAAACGTTCTTGTTTTTGTCGGACTTGTATAGACCCGCGAAATTTGAAACAAAGTAACCAACGTGGAAGGACTGACGTGATAGACAAATACAAATAGAAGCGCCAATGCACATTTACAATTTTACTTGCTTAAAAAAGAAGTGCTAGAAGTTGTCAAGAGACTTTGTCAAAATTTCATGGTAAAAGACTATGTGAAACAATTGAGTCTGTTCAGCCCGTGAACCTTAAAAGAGAAGAGTTCTTCCTACCCGCCTCTAAGGTTTACCTAAGACTAGAAGCGACCACCCGCCTGTTTTCCTTACAAGGAAAAGATAAGAAGTTCACGGAGAAATGCAAGAGCATCAAGGAGATTGCCCAGAAATTTCATATTGAAGCTGTGTCCCAGTTAGTCGACTGATTTCCATTTGATCACGACTTTTACAACTTTGTAGAGATTGTAGACCCAAAAGTCACATTGGATGGTGATATTCTATCGTTGCGGCTTTTTTGCCAAAAGTTCGGGCACCCCTCGTGAGATTTTGGGCGAGTTGAAAAAAAGTGGCGGGCATTGATGCTGGTTATTCCAGACGACAGTTTGGTCAGTGGTGGAAACCCGAATGATTTTTGGAGCTGGGTGGCGTCCATCAAGACGCCAAGTGGAGTGCTAAAGTTCACTAGCATTCTTCATGTCATTCGGTTTATTTTTGGACTTCCCTGCTCATATGTCTTTGAGGAAAGCGTTCTGAAAACAGCAAAAAAGGAAAAGAGGAATGGTCTCAAAAACGTAACTTTGGCCGCGACGATTTCTTTCAAGTATGGGATGAAGCGTAAAGGCCCCCTACGTTCACTGACAGTTTAAAGAAAAAAAATGAAGTCCATGAAATTCGATACGACTGCGTCCGAATGCGTCGCTTTTTTAGGCATTGGAAATGACGATGGGGATAGCGACGACAACGATGACTCGGAGTATTAATCTTAGTATTTGGTGTTTTCTCTTAAATCTTATTATTTGGTAATTCACATTGAATTTTTCTGAATACGGTTTAAAGTGCGTCTACATTCGGGTTTTTCTGGAAAACTGGGAGGCAGGTAGCAGTCTACACTAGGTAAAATCGAATAATTCAAAAGATCAAAATGCAGGCAATGTCCTTAAATCAAGCTTTAAGTGAATCATTTTTGCTACTACACTCTGCTTCAAATTAAAAACTCAATATAAAAAAAAGAGTCAAAACAAGAATATTACGTGAAAAAGTGGCCGGTTGGATATCATTCATGCCAATCCTTCGTACCAATTCAAATAAAAACGCGGGTGTTGCAAAAGTAGTAATAGAGAAAGAAAAATAATGGCAAAGAAAAACAAATAAATAAAATATATTCATATGGTCCAAAAATCTAAGATGAGGACCCGGAATCGATAAATCAAAGCCGAACTTAACCAGTCGATAAATACGAAGCTTTGTTTTTGAGGTCAAAAGAAGATATTTTGGTACAAGTAAAAGGTCTTGAGTTGCAAAATAGGTCGTCTTGAACAAATGCTATTAAAAGTCAGCCTAATAAGGCTTTACTTGTAACTTGGAAAGAAGTCAGAAAATGGGGAAACTTTTAGAGACATTGGTATTAAAAATAGGGATTTCTAAGGATTTTTTACCAGTCTTTTAGGGATTAAAAAATTTTGAAACGGAAACACTGGTAAAATAGTGTAAGAATCAATTTTTTTAACATTCCTGTTCAAATAGTAAGCACGATAACACACTTACTTCCGGATTGTACCTTACTATAATTCTGCTCTTATTTTCGCGCTTAAGTGCTTTATTCCCACAATAATGGAATGGAAGCACTGCTTCAAGCTCCTATCTGAAGAAATGAGGAATTTAATATATTTTGCCAGAAGAAAGATCACGGATGCGCGTTTATTTGTTTGCTTATTTGTTGTCTTTTTCCCCAGAGGTGATCGTATCGATCCAGTATCGATCCTTGAATATCTTAAGAGGGCTCATTCAAACGGAAATTAAAAGTTATAGTGTCCTTTTTAAGTGACCAAAAAATCGAGGGTAACTAGGCCCTCTCTCACGCTCGTTCTTTTCTCAAAGTCACCCGATCAAAATTTTGAGATAGCCATCTTGCTCAGCATAGTCGAAAATCTAATAACTATGTCTTTGAAGATGACTTTATCACCCACAGTCCCCGGGGAAGGGCTGCAAGTTATGAGCTTTGCACACTGTTTGCATATATTATTGTTTATTGGGAAGTATAAAGACGGTTTCAGGGGGCTTTTTTCTAGTGTGGAGGTCGGGGGAGGGGATTACATGGGAAGATCTTTCAATGTAGGATGTTTTCATGGGGGAGGGACATTTCTATGAAGGGGACGCCGGATTTCCGAGCATTATTAAAAAAAACAATCAGAAAAAAGATAAAAAAGCAAGTTTTTTCAACTGAAAGTAAGGAGCAACATTAAAACTTAAAAGGACAGAAATTATTGCGTATATTAGGGGGTTTGCCAACTAGTCAATACCTCGCTCTTTACGCTAAAGTTTTTTTTAGTACTTTCAATTGAGCTATCTATTGTAATTAAATGGCCTTTGTGATTCAAGGGTCATTCTAAAAAATTGGACCAAAATTCAAACTTTAGCGTAAAGAGCGAGGGACTGACTAGGGGGCGACTCCCTTATATACGTAATAATTTCTGTTCTTTTAAATTTTTAATGTTGCTCCTTACTTTCAGTTGAAAAAAACTTGTTTTTTTATTTCCCCCACAACAAGCCCTGTAAGTTTGTAAGTCGGACACCAAACCGTTCTTAAGATATTGGTGATACGCCCATTTGACAACCTTCACAAAGAAGGTCCATCTTCATACCCTTAGGCTTTAGGCACAATTTTAAAGTGGTCACAGTATTAGTATTAGTAGTAGTATTACAACCAGTACTAGTAGCTGCCGTAGTATTAAAATACTGTCTTTTGGTCAGTTCAAAATCCCTCTCGTCAAGTCCTGGAAGTTTCAACTTAATACAATTAGCCGTTGCTATATTGTCAATATACCCTTTTGATAACCTGTATTTTCAAAAACCTGCAAAAAATTTCATCTTAATACTCTTAGCCTTAAAAGTGGTTGCAATAGAAGTAGACGCTGCAATAGTAGTAGTAGTAGTGCTACTGCTACTACTAGCAACTCACAGCAGCATCAAACCACCTGAGGCCAACACAGCTACGGACGCTTCTTCTACATCGTAATCTGTTCAAAGCCTCACTCATTATACCTTCCCAAAAAGTTTCCATTTACCTTAAGTCTTCCTTTACGAATCCTCAAACCCCAACCGTGGACGACCTGCTTTCCACTTAGCCCTAGACGGTTGGCTGAAAAGGGCAATCTTCGGCAATCTGTCATTTTTCATCCTCAGAACATGCCCTAGCCATCTCAACCTTTCTCTCATTTATAGCCCTAGAGAGCGGAATTGAACCAAACTTTCCGTACAGCCTGTTGTCTGAAATACTGTCAGTCAGTCGGGTACTCAAAACGATCCTTTTTGTCATTTGATCTTCCCCTTTAAGCATTCTCTGAAAGTTTCAACTTATATACCAAATCCATTTTTGATATAGGCCCTTTTAACAATCTGCATGAACATAGCGTATTTTGATTTAGTCCCAATTTCCCCTTAATATTCTCTAAAATTCTCACCTAACCTTAATAGTACTAGTATTATAATAGTAGTAGTAGTAGGAGTAGTAGTAGTAGTAGTTGTAGAAGTAGTGGCATTAGTAGTAGTAGTAGATAGCAGCAGCAGTAGTAGAAACCCCGGAAGTTTCGTCTTGATACGGTAAGCCGATCCAAAAATATTGCTGATGCACCCTTTTCACCCCTTTTTGAGGCCCTTTTCATCTTAATACTCTTAGCCTTACAAGTAGTTGCAGTAGTTTAGTAGCAGTATCAGTAGTAGCAGCAGTAAAAGGGGCAGTGGTAGCATTATCAGTAGTAGCATGCCCGTGCTACCTTTTGGTTGATTGATCTTCCCCTTTAAGCATTCTCTAAAAGTTTCAACTTAATGCTCAAATCCATTCTTCACATACGCCCTTTTGCAGTGGTGGATCCAGAGGGGGGCGAGGGGGCACCCCCCCCCTAGCGTAGTCTAAAGTATTGTAATTTACTTAATTAATTCTAGTTTTCGTTAATTATACTTGCTCCTAACGCAAGTTTACCGAATCAACCTAATTTGTCCCCCCCCCCTAAAAAATTGTTTTCGGATCAGCCTATTTTGTCCCCCCCCCCTAAAATAAATCCTGGATTCGCCCCTGCCCTTTTGACAGTCTGCATGCCCATAATGTGTTTTGATCAATTTCAAATTTCCCTCAATATTGTGTCAAGTTTTTACCTTCATACGCTAGCCTTAATATTATACTAGTATCATATATAATTATGGTAGTAGTAGAGGAGGGGGTACCAGCGCCACGCGACACCCCTGCTGCCACCTATAACTTTTTTTTTTACATAATTTATTCAAGGATTATCGATCGAGTCTAATGTGTGTCAAGGTCAATCGATCTGTTGTTGTTGTTTGGCCACGTGCGAATGACACGAGGGATGATTTACATAATCGATGGGGGAATTATTGATTCACGAGCATGGGGAATTATGAAACAATATGGTCATAGAGTCCCTAGGGAGAAAGATTACGTAATCGCTCAATGACCTCTTTTTCCATGGTCGATTTATTTGATGTTTCTATGTGTAATAGCTCGGGGGCGAAGGTTGCACATGCGCATTGAATTCTAACGGGAACAATGTTATTGATCTAGGACTCGAGGGGGAAGTGAATGTCCGAGAAATTGATTGCGTAATCGAAGGGGAAGTGAATTTCAGAGAACTTGATTGCGTAATCGATGGGGAAGTAAATTTCCGAGAAATTGATTGCGTAATCGAAGGGGGAAATTAAGAAACAAACATGCCTTCTTTAATCTGTGATTTACATAATCGCTAGGGGAACTTATTGATTCACGAGCGTGGGGAATTATGAAACAAACATGGCTTCATTGTTGTTTGGTTAGCTTAACCTGAGAACTTGATTTACATAATCTAGCGGGTGAATTGTTGATTCAAGAAGTGGAGAAATAGGAAACATGAAGGCTTCTTTAATAATATCTCGGAAGTCTTTTGGTCATTGTAAACTAAAAGTTATTCAATGTTTTTTTGTTATCTTAACCTTTGTAATAGCACCTGTAAACTTGATTTAAATAATCGCTAGGTGAAATTATTGATTCTCAAAGGGGAGAATTAGAAAAAATAAAAGCTTATTTAATCTTAGGTCTGAGGGATAAACGTTCTTTAGGACAGAGAGAAAAATTAATATTCTATTTTCAAATAGGGCTTCATTGATCTTTAGTGTCAGGAATTATAATTGACATCACTTGTTATCTTGGAATTATGCGGGAGTCTAAAGAGATAGAAATTCTATTTTTAAATACGGCTTCACGGAGCTTTAAGTCGGAGAGGTAAATTGATATTCTAACGAAACCCTAATAGTTTAGCTAGGAAAATTTATGAGATGAAGAGATTAACGTAGGAAAGGGTTTCCTAGAAATTTGAAATGCGTTAGCGCACAGATGCCATACAAAAGGAACACGCTGAAATTACGTTTAGGGATTATTTGGGCGAAACCGTTTTATCCATTTTATGGGATTATTTCGGCGAAACCGTTAGAGACATTTTGAAAGAAGATTTTAGAAAGGGTTTTAGAAGAGGTTTTGAGTGTGGTCGTTATAATACACAAGTTCCATTTGAACAGTGTTGTGAGGTCCTCTAACCCAACCCCAAAGGGTTCCAATCCTCCTACCCCAACCCCAAAGGAAGCCCCCCGGTCCTCAAAGGTCCACCGGGCTCCCAAAGGCCCTCCACCGGTCCCCAAATGTCCCCCAGGCCCCCAACTGCCCCCCGGACACTCAAAGGTCCCCCAAGCTCCCAAAGGGCCACCGGCGCCTCCAAAGGCCCACCCCAGACCCTCAACGGCCATCCCCGGGCCCCCCAAAGGCCCATCGAGCTCCCAAAGGACCAACGGGGTCCCAAAGGCCATCCACCGGTCCCCAAATGTCACCCAGACACCCAAAGGCCCTCCCTGTGCCCCAAAGGCCCTCCCTGTGCCCCAAAGGCCCTCCCCCGGCCCCCCTCCTCCTCCTCCTCCCACCTCCTCCTCCTCCTCCTCCTCCTCATCCTCCTCCTCCTCCTCCTCCTCCCTCCTCCTCCTCCTCCCACCTCCTCCTCCTCCTCCTCCCACCTCCTCCCACCTCCTCCTCCTCCTCCTCCCTCTTTCTCCTCCTCCCCTCTCCCCCCCCCATTCCCTCCCCATTTTTTATACTTTTTTTGTGCATTGAGACACAGAACGACCCCCTGCCCCCGGCCCCTCCCCCTCCAAAGGTCTGATTTTTTCAAAGTTCATTTTGAATTTCTTTCATTGAAATGCAAGAGTTGGAATATTTCAGTAGTGTTTGATTGTCGTTTACCATGTCACAGTTACATTTTCTTGATTTTTCAAACTTCATTTTGAATTTCTTTCGTTGAAATGCAAGAGTTGGAATATTTCAGTAGTGTTTGGTTTTGGTTTACCTTTTCACAGTTACATTTTATTGATTTTTCAAATTTCATTATTGAATTTCTTTCGTTGAAATGCAAGAGTTGGAATATTTCACTAGTGTATGGTTATGGTGTACCTTGTCACATGTACACACATGTATACACATGTACACACATGTGCTTATCATGAGCGCTCATGATAAGTTAACCTAACCTTTTCCGGTGAGTATGGTTAGGTTAGACTAGATTCAGTTAGGTTAGATTAGACTAGGTTAGGTTAGCCTACGTACGCTTCACTTAGGTTAGCTTAGGTTAGGTGAGAGACATGCAAAAGTTAGGTGTATGATTAGGTTAGGTTAGGTTAGACTAGGCTAGGTTAGGTTAAGTTAGGTTAGGCTAGGTTAGCCTACGGACGCGCGCGTACGTAGGCTAACCTAGCCTAACCTAACTTAACCTAACAGAGCCTAATCTAACCTAACCTCACCTCATCATACACCTAACGTGTCGCATGTCTATCCCCTAACCTAAGCTCACCTATGTGACGCGTACGTAGGCTAACCTAACCTAGTCTAATCTAACCTAACTGAATCTAGTCTAACCTAACCATACTCACCGGAAAAGGTTAGGTTAACTTATCATGAGCACTCATGATAAGCACATGTGTGTACATGTGTATACATGAGTGTACATGTGACAAGGTAAACCACACCCATACACTAGTGAAATAGTCCAACTCTTGCATTTCAAAGAAAGAAATTCAAAATGAACTTTGAAAAAATCAAGAAAATGTAACTGTGACAAGGTAAACCACAACCAAACACTACTGAAATATTCCAACTCTTGCATTTCAAAGAAAGAAATTCAAAATGAAGTTTGAAAAATCAAGAAAATGTAACTGTGACATGGTAAACGACAACCAAACACTACTGAAATATTCCAACTCTTGCATTTCAACTATATAAATTCAAAATGAATTTTAAAAATCTAGAAAATGTAACTGTGACAAGGTAAACCATAAACAAACACTACTGAAATATTCCAACTCTTGCATTTAAAAGAAATAAATTCAAAATGAACTTTGAAAAATCAAGAAAATGTAACTGTGACAAGGTAAACCATAACCAAACACTACTGAAATATTCCAACTCCTGCTTTTCAACTAAAGAAATTCAAATGATCTTTGAAAAATCAAGAAAATGTAACTGTGACAAGGTAAACCATAAGCAAACACTACTGAAATATTCCAACTCTTGCTTTTCAACGAAAGAAATTCAAAGTGAGCTGTGAAAAATCAAGAAAATGTAACTGTGACAAGGTAAACCATGATCAAACACTACTGAATTAGTTCAACTCTTGCATTTCAATGAAAGAAATTCAAAATGAACTTTGAAAAATCAAGAGAATGTAACTGTGACAAGGTAAATCAAGACCAAACACTTCTGAAATAATCCAACTCTTGCATTTCAAAGAAATAAATTAAAAATGAACTTTGAAAAATCAAGAGAATGTAACTGTGACAAGGTAAAACATAAACATACACTTCTGAAATAATCCAAATCTTGCATTTCAACGAAAGAAATTAAAAATGAAATTTTAAAAAATCAAGAAAATGTAAATGTTACAAGGTAAAACATAACCAGACACTACTGAAATATTCCAACTCTTGCATTTCAACTAAATAAATTCAAATGAAATTTTAAAAAATCAAGAAAATGTAACTGTGACAAGGTAAACCACAAGTAAAACACTACTTAAATATTCCAACTCTTGCATTTCAACGAAAGAAATTCAAAATGAACTTTAAAAAATCAAGAAAATGTAACTTTGACAAGTTAAGCCACAACCAAACACTACTGCAATATTCCAACTATTTATTTTCAACTAAATATATACAACATTAGATTATTAAAATCTATATATTTTAAATGTGACAAGTTAAACCACAACAATACACTAACGAAATATTCCAAATCTTGCATTTCAACGAAAGAAATTCAAAATGAACTTTGAAAAATCAAGAAAATGTAACTGTGACACGTGAAACCACAACCAAACGCTACTGAAATATTCCAACTCTTGCATGTCAATGAAAGAAATTCAAAATGAACTTTGAAAAATCAAGAAAATGTAACTGTGACAAGTTAAACCACGACCAAACACTACTGAAATATTCCAACTCTTGCATTTCAATGAAAGAAATTCAAAATGAACTTTGAAAAATCAAGAAAATGTAACTTTGACAAGGTATACCATAACCATACACTACTGAAATATTCCAACTCTTGCATTTCAACGAAAGAAATTCAAAATGAACTTTGAAAAATCATGAAAATGTAACTTTGACAAGGTATACCAAAACCATACACTACTGAAATATTCCAACTCTTGCATTTCAATGAAAGAAATTCAAAATGAACTTTGAAAAATCAAGAAAATGTAACTGTGACATGGTAAACCAAAACCAAACACTACTGAAATATTCCAACTCTTGAATTTCAATGTAAGAAATTCAAAATAAACTTTGAAAAATCAAGAAAATGTAACTGTGACAAGTTAAAACACAACCAAACACTACTGAAATATTCCAACTCTTGCATTTCAACGAAAGAAATTCAAAATGAACATTGAAAAATCAAGAAAATGTAACTGTGACAAGGTATACCATAACCAAACACTACTGAAATATTCCAACTCTTGCATTTCAACGAAAGAAATTCAAAATGAACTTTGAAAAATCAAGAAAATGTAACTGTGACAAGGTAAACCACAACCAAACACTACTGAAATATTCCAACTCTTGCATTTCAATGAAAGAAATTCAAAATGAACTTTGAAAAATCAAGAAAATGTAACTGTGACAAGGTAAACCACAACCAAACACTACTGAAATATTCCAACTCTTGCATTTCAAAGAAAGAAATTAAAAATGAACTTTTAAAAATCAAGAAAATGTAACTGTGACAAGGTAAACCACAACCAAACACTACTTAAATATTCCAACTCTTGCATTTCAACTAAAGAAATTCAAATGAACTTTAGAAAATCACGAAAAAGTAACTGTGACAAGGTAAACCACGACCAAACACTACTGAAATATTACAACTCTTGCTTTTCAATGAAAGAAATTCTAAATGAGCTTTGAAAAATCAAGAAAATGTAACTGTGACAATGAAAACCACGACCAAACACTACTGAAATACTCCAACTCTTGCATTTAAACGAAAGAAATTCAAATGATCTTTAAAAAATCACGAAAATGTAACTGTGACAAGGTAAACCACGACCAAACACTACTGAAATATTCCAACTCTTGCATTTCAACGAAAGAAATTCAAAATGAACTTTGAAAAATCAAGAAAATGTAACTGTGACAGGGTAAACAACTATAAAAAACTACTGAAATATTCCACCTCTTGAATTTCAAAGAAAGAAATTCAAAATGAACTTTGAAAAATCAAGAAAATGTAACTGTGACAATGGAAACCACACCCAAACACTTCTGAAATAGTCCAACTCTTGCATTTCAATGAAAGAAATTCAAAATGAACTTTAAAAAATAACGAAAATGTAACTGTGACAAGGTAAACCACAAGCAAACACTACTGAAATATTCCAACTCTTGCATTTCAACGAAAGAAATTCAAAAGAACTTTGAAAAATCAAGAAAAATTAACTGTGACAAGTTAAAACAAAATCAAGCACTAAAGAAATATTACAGCTCTTGCATTTCAACTTAAGAAAGTCAAATTGAACTTTGAAAAATCAAGAAAATGTAACTGTGACAAGGTAAACCACAACCAAACACTACTGAAATATTCCAACTCTTGAATTTCAACGAAAGAAATTCAAAATGAACTTTGAAAAATCAAGAAAATGTAGCTTTGACAAGGTAAACCAGAACCAAACACTACTGAAATATTCCAACTCTTGCATTTCGACGAAAGAAATTCAAAATGAACTTTTAAAAATCAAGAAAATGTAACTGTGACAAGTTAAACCACAACCAAACGCTACTGAAATATTCCATCTCTTGCATTTCAACGAAAGAAATTCAAAATGTACTTTGAAAAATCAATTATATTTATCTTTTATTATGTAAACCACATGCATACACTACTGAAATATTCCAACTCTTGCATTTCTACGAATGAAATTCAAAAAGAACTTTGAAAAATCAAGAAAATGTAACTGTGACAAGGTAAACCACTATCAAACACTACTGAAATATTCCAACTCTTGAATTTCAACGAAAGAAATTCAAAATGAACTTTGAAAAATCAAGAAAATGTAACTCTGACAAGGTAAACCACAACCAAACACTACTGAAATATTCCAACTCTTGCATTTCAACGAATGAAATTCAAAAAGAACTTTGAATAATCAAGAAAATGTAACTGTGACAAGGTAAACCACAACCAAACACTACTGAAATATTCCAACTCTTGCATTTCAAAGAAAGAAATTCAAAATGAACTTTGAATAATCAAGAAAATGTAACTGTGACAAGGTAAACCACAACATCACACTACTGAAATATTCCAACTCTTGCATTTCAATGAAAGAAATTCAAAATGAACTTTGAAAAATCAAGAAAATGTAACTGTGACAAGGTAAACCACAACCAAACACTACTGAAATATTCCAACTCTTGCATTTCAATGAAAGAAATTCAAAATACACTTTGAAAAATCAGGAAAATGTAACTGTGACATGGTAAACCACAACCAAACACTAGTGAAAGATTCCAACTCGTGCATTTCACTGAAAGAAATTCAAAATAAACTTTGAAAAATCAGGAAAATGTAACTGTGACATGGTAAACCACAACCAAACACTAGTGAAATATTCCAACTCTTGCATTTCAACGAAAGAAATTCAAAATGAACTTTGAAAAATTAAGTGAATGTAACTGTGACAAGGTAAACCGCAACCAAACACTACTGAAATATTCCAACTCTTGCATTTCAAAGAAATAAATTCAAAATGAACTTTTAAAAATTAAGAGAATGTAACTGTGACAAGGTAAACCACGACCAAACACTACTGAAATATTCCAACTCTTGCATTTCAACGAAAGAAATTCAAAATTAACTTTGAAAAATCATGAAAATGTAACTGTGACAAGGTAAACCTCTACCAAACACTACTGAAATATTCCAACTCTTGCATTTCAACGAAAGAAATTCAAAATGAACTTTGAAAAATTAAGTTAATGTAACTGTGACAAGGTAAACCGCAACCAAACACTACTGAAATATTCCAACTCTTGAATTTCAACTAAAGAAATTCAAAATGAACTTTGAAAAATTAAGTGAATGTAACTGTGAAAAGGTAAACCACGACCAAACACTAGTGAAATATTCCAACTCTTGCATTTCAAAGAAAGAAATTCAAAATGAACTTTGAAAAATCAAGATAATGTAACTGTGACAAGGTAAACCGCAACCAAACACTAGTGAAATATTCAAACTCTTTCATATCAAAGAAATAAATTCAAACTGAAATTTGATAATATAATTGACTGAACCTCAGACAAGGTACAAATAACAAACCAAAACGTTAAAAATACAAAATCTAGCATTTCAAAGAGAGAAATTCAAAATGAACTTTGAAATATTAAAGGAATGTAACTGTGACAAGGTAAACCCCAACCAAACACTACTGAAATATTCCAACTCTTGCATTTCAACGAAAGAAATTCAAAATGAACTTTGAAAAATCAAGAAAATGTAACTGTGACAAGGTAAACCACGACCAAACCCTACTGAAATATTCCAACTCTTGCATTTCAATGAAAGAAATTCAAAATGAACTTTGGAAAATCAAGAAAATGTAACTGTGACACGGTAAACCGCAATCAAACACTAGTGAAATATTCCAACTCTTGCATTTCAACGAAAGAAATTCAAAATTGACTATCAAAAATTAAGTGAATGTAACTGTGACAAGGTAAACCGTAACCAAACACTAGTGAAATATTCCAACTCTTGAATTTCATCGAAAGAAATTCAAAATGAACTTTGAAAAATTAAGGGAATGTAACTGTGACATGGTAAACTACAACATCACACTACTGAAATATTCCAACTCTTGCATTTCAACGAAAGAAATTCAAAATGAACTTTGAAAAATCAAGAAAATGTAACTGTGACAAGGTAAACCACAACCAAACACTACTGAAATATTCCAACTCTTGCATTTCAATGAAAGAAATTCAAAATGAACTTTGAAAAAATCAGACCTTTGGAGGGGGGAGGGGCCGGGGGCAGGGGGTCGTTCTGTGTCTCAATGCACAAAAAAAGTATAAAAAATGGGGAGGGAATGGGGGGGGAGAGGGGAGGAGGAGAAAGAGGAGGAGGAGGAGGAGGAGGTGGGAGGAGGTGGGAGGAGGAGGAGGAAGGAGGTGGGAGGAGGAGGAGGAGGGAGGAGGAGGAGGAGGAGGGAGGATGAGGAGGAGGGAAGAGGAGGAGGTGGGAGGAGGAGGAGGAGGGGTGGGGGCCGGGGGAGGGCCTTTGGGGCACAGGGAGGGCCTTTGGGGCACAGGGAGGGCCTTTGGGTGTCTGGGTGACATTTGGGGACCGGTGGATGGCCTTTGGGACCCCGTTGGTCCTTTGGGAGCTCGATGGGCCTTTGGGGGGCCCGGGGATGGCCGTTGAGGGTCTGGGGTGGGCCTTTGGAGGCGCCGGTGGCCCTTTGGGAGCTTGGGGGACCTTTGAGTGTCCGGGGGGCAGTTGGGGGCCTGGGGGACATTTGGGGACCGGTGGAGGGCCTTTGGGAGCCCAGTGGACCTTTGAGGACCGGGGGGCTTTCTTCGGGGTTGGGGTATGAGGATTGGAACCCTTTGGGGTTGGGTTAGAGGACCTCACAACACTGTTCAAATGGAACTTGTGTATTATAACGACCACACTCAAAACCTCTTCTAAAACCCTTTCTAAAATCTTCTTTCAAAATGTCTCTAACGGTTTCGCCGAAATAATCCCATAAAATGGATAAAACCGTTTCGCCCAAATAATCCCTAAACGTAATTTCAGCGTGTTCCTTTTGTATGGCATCTGTGCGCTAACGCATTTCAAATTTCTAGGAAACCCTTTTCTACGTTAATCTCTTCATCTCATAAATTTTCCTAGCTAAACTATTAGGGTTTCGTTAGAATATCAATTTACCTCTCCGACTTAAAGCTCCGTGAAGCCGTATTTAAAAATAGAATTTCTATCTCTTTAGACTCCTTCATAATTCCAAGATAACAAGTGATGTCAATTATAATTCCTGACACTAAAGATCAATGAAGCCCTATTTGAAAATAGAATATTAATTTTTATCTCTGTCCTAAAGAACGTTTATCCCTCAGACCTAAGATTAAAGAAGCTTTTATGTTTTCTAATTCTCCCCTTCGTGAATCAATAATTTCCCCTAGCGATTATGTAAATCAAGTTCACAGGTGATATTTATCAGGTTAAGCTAACCAAACAACAATGAAGCCATGTTTGTTTCTTAATTCCCCCCTTCCTCAGACCTAAGATTAAAGAAGCCTTTATGTTTCATAATTCTCCCCTTCGTGAATCAATAATTTCCCCGAGAGATTATGTAAATCAATTTCTCAGGTTAAGCTAACCAAACAACACTGAAGCCATGTTTGTTTCTTAATTCCCCAAGCTCGTGAATCAATAATTCCCCCTAGCGATTATGTAAATCACAGATTAAAGAAGGCATGTTTGTTTCTTAATTTCTCCTTCGTGACGCAATAATTTCTCGGAAATTTACTTCCCCATCGGTTACGCAATCAAGTTCTCGGAAATTCACTTCCCCTTCGATTACGCAATCAATTTCTCGGAAATTCACTTCCCCTCGAGTCCTAGATCAATAACATTGTTCCCGTTAGAATTCAATGCGCCTGTGCAACCTTCGTCCCGGAGCTATTACACATAGAAACAACAAATAAATCGATCTTGGAAAAAGAGGTCATTGAGCGATTACGTAATCTTTCTCCCTAGGGACTCTATGAGCATATTGTTTCATAATTCCCCATGCTCGTGAATCAATAATTCCACCATCGATTATGTAAATCATCCCTCGTGTCATTCGCACGTGGCCAAACAACAACAACAGATCGATTGACCTTGACACACATTAGACTCGATCGATAATCCTTGAATAAATTATGTAAAAAAAAAGTTGTAGGTGGCAGCAGGGGTGTCGCGTGGCGCTGGTACCCCCTCCTCTACTGGTAGTAATAGGAGTAGTAGTAGCAGTAATCGTGTTGTGGTATCAGTATTAATAGCAGTAGTAGCATGTACATGTTGCCTTTTGGTCAGTTTTGGTCATCCCCTCATGATGCCCCGGAAGTTTCATCTTTATATGGTAAGCTATTTTAAACATATTGCTGATACGCCGTTTTGTCAGTCTGTATGCACAATGTATGTTTTGATTTAGTTCAAATTTCCTCTTAACATTTTTTTAGATGATTTTTTTCAATATCCTCAGCCCTGGTAGTACTCGCTACAAAAGGAATAGTTTTAGTGGTAGTTGTGGTAGTAGTAGTTGTAGCAGTGGTAGCAGTAATCAGTGGTAGCTGTAGTTTTAGTAGCAGTAGTAGTAGTAGTAGTATCGTGCAAATATTGCCTTTTTGGTCAATTGATCATCTCCCTTATCCTTTCCTGAAAGTTCCACATTGATATACTCAGTTATTCCTTTGTTACGCCCTTTTGACAACCTGTATACCCATAGCGTTCTTTGATTTAGTTCAATACTCCCCTCAACATTCTCTTAAAGGCTAATCTGAATGCCGTTCGTCTTTTTGGAAAGTAAAGGTCCAATATGCCCACCTTTTTCAATAACATATACTATATATCAACAATGGACGTATTGTCAAACTTACAGCCCTTGCCCTGAGGGCTGTGGGAGGGAGTTTGGCCTCTCCAAAGACAAAATTAATGGATTTGTTTACCATGCTCAACAAAATGACTGTCCCAAATTTTGATTGGATGTATTCTGTGAAATCATGGATGTGGGGGGAGGTGCCCTACAATCACTTTTGACTCTTTAAAAGGGCACTTGAACTTTCATTTTCAATGAAATCTTATATGCCCTCGGGACATAACTTACAAACCTTGCCCCCCAGGCTCTGGATGGTCGTCTCAACACTTGAGGCATATTTATATAATCTTTGGACCATATTTAAGAAACTGGCTATTTCAAAATATTGATTATGTGAATTTGTGAAAAGAGGGCGGGGGTAGGGGAGGCTGGGAGCTAATTGCCCTCATATCGATTTTGGCTCTTAAAAATAGAACTAGAGCTTTCAATTTCTAATCAATTGAGCTTCCTCCAAAAGTTATTTGACCACCCTTCAATAAAAATCTTATATGCCCCGGGGTAAAACTTACAACCCTTGCCCTCAGGGTCTGGGGAGGTATCTCAATCCTGAATGCATTGTTATATGATCTTTGGACTATTTTCAACCAAACGGCTGTCTCGAAGTTTAAATCAGATTCATTTAAGGAAAAGATGATGGGGGTAGTCTAGTTGTCCTCCGATCACTTTTAAGTCTTAAATAGAGAGCTATAACTTTCAATTTCCAATCAAATGAGCCTCCTCCATAGTGCCTGTGACCATTCCTTCCCTAAAACCTTATGTGTTCTGGGGCATAACTGATAACCCTTGCCTCCAGGCTCTGGGGGCTTGTGTCAGCCCTAGAGTTATTTTTATGTGATTTTTGGACTATTTTTTATCAAAACGGCTATCTTAAAGTTTCAATCGAATGCATTTGGGAAAAAGAGGTGATGGGAGGCTAGTTGCTCTCTCACTTTTGACTCTTAAAAAGGGTAATAGAACTACCGATTCAATTGAATGAACCCTCTTCGAAGTTTATACGACCACCCCTTCCATAAAAATATTATGCCTTAACAAAGGGCCACTAGGATAATTATAGCCCTTGCCCTGAGGACTCTGGGGGGGTTGACATTCCTAAAGACATAATTACTAGACATTTCAACTATGGTGAACATAATGGCTATCTCAAAATTTTAACTGGATGTGTTTGGGGAATAAAAAGCTTGGGGGGAGGGGACGGTTGCCCTTCAATCACTTTTAATTCTTAAAAATGGCACGAGAACTTTCAATTTCGAATCAAATGAGTTCCTTTCGAAGTTTCTACGACAATTCCTTCTATACGAAGTGGTTTGGTGAAAAAAATAATACATTTCGCCCGCATCGCTCTTTACTGAGGCAGGCCTATTGTGCTGCCTATGGATGCTAGCATCTAAAAAATACAAAACTTTATATTTTTCCTGGGGAGGATGGTCACAAATACGGAATTGTTTTATCTCCAGGGCTCATCTTGCGAAAAAGTTGTTGTAGATTACGGAAACAGGTTTACATGAGCAAAAGTCTAAGATCTAGTGCCTTTTTAAATAAAAAAAGAGATATCGCCCAGAAAAAGGCTAATTCCTTACAATCGTCTTCTACAATAATAATTGTGACCCAAACAGGGGCAAAAAGCTATCAAATCAAAAGTTTTAGACTGACAATCGGCTTAGAACTATCCCGGACCTTACCACTTACAAGAGTATAATGATGCATGGCATTACTTCGCTCTCTATACATACATTCAATATTTAAGAGACTAACCATTATTATAAGCCATTTCGAGGGGTCTTCCACATTCCTCCATCTGATGGGCCTCCTAGAGTAACACATGTGCTGCACAGTTCTACCATGTGTGGCAAAGTCCCCGTGATGCTTGGCACCGTTACGCCCCGCTTGACACTTGCCGCCTGGTGTACATGTTTTATGGAAGTGTGTAATCCCTTGGATTATGTATTCAGTAAAAAATAACGGCTATAAAGTACTTCATAGCTGCACGACAGCTCATCAGACAACAAGAAGAAGAACTTCTAGGGTTGAGGCAGGTCAATTTCTTATGGGCAGAGGAGGATAAATAATTTGTCCAAGTTTAAATTGTAGCATAAAGAGTGGGGGTTTAGGCGGCGGTAAAGCCCCTCATATTGAGGATATCCATGGATATAGTATTAAAACGAATAGAAATCAAATATATGAAAAAGAAAAAGTTTTTCAAATGAAAGTAAAGAGCGTTATCAAAAATTAAAATCAACGAAATTGTATTCTGTATGGCTGCCACTTACCTTCTCATAGCCTCATAAACCTGTATCTTTACCCTAAAACTATGCTAAAAAAATATTCTAACGTAAAGAGTTTATAATTGCTTCTTTTTCAAAATACCTCGCAAGAACGAAAGCGTTTATTGGTGTGTATTTGCTTTCAAAATTACATTTTTAGTTCATATGTTTTGAAAGGCAGTCGGCAAATTTTGACTTTCAACACCAACTGGCTACATTTTAGTGCTCAAAAGTACTTTTTAGTAAATTTTTGGCGTATAGAACGATAGTTTGTCCTCAAAATACTGGCAATTTGTATGAATGATATCGCAAAAAAAAAAAAAATTTCATGGGGCAGGATCAGAATAACCCCCCTTGCGTACAAGCTTGAAGTATATTTAACCTGAACTGCACTAGAAACAAAGTAAAATACTGACTCTCCAGTGGCGTGGCTTGAAGTAGGTTCTCGAAGATGACTCATGCCCCTCCCATCTCACCAGACATGTAAAATTAAATTCAAATATATTTTACCTTAATCTTACAATGGCAACAAAAAACTTTCTCAGTCGGAATTCCCTCAAAATAGCATTTTAAACACCGGTGACCTCAATTCACTAAAGTTTAAAGATGACAAAATGTATTTCTCAAAATCCAAGGGCGGGGGAATTTGTAGTTTGTCTGAATTAAAATACTGAAAACAGACATTTTTAACAAAAGTGCCCCCCAAAAAGGTAGTTTTTTAAAAATACAGGAATAAGGGGACAAAAAGTATGGCGGGACTTACATGGCCCCCCTTCCCTTAACTAAGTCACTGCTGAAAGTCTCGGGTAAGGCTTCTTCGAAGCTAAAAAGATAGGTAACCTTTAAGTGTAAACGTGTCCAAAAAATGTCAGAAACATTTTGAACAGTCGTTGGACATTTTGTTCCAGAATTAAGTACTTTTGAAAAGAAAGAAAATCCTTGAATGTTAAATAAAAATCAGTACCCTTATTCAATAAATACCTGATCAAACTTCGATGAAGTGAAGCGACACAATTTCAACCGGAAATTTCTGCTTGTCCCCAGTGCACATAAGTAAAAATGGAATATAGGTCATGAGGGCTTCTAAACGCAAAGCCATGAAAATTCGTAATTGAGAGATTTAGGCAAAAGTTTTTGTTGTTGTCATTTAGCAAATTTTTATTTTGACGAAAAGAAAGCATGAATATTACTCCCCCAAAGAGAATTTAATTATTAACTTCAAGCCTCTCATAAAACTATATTACCAAGTGAGTTTTTGAAGTTTTGCCACCAAAGCACTTTCTTTGTTAACTTTTTATACTATTCAGTAGAGATTTTCAGCTAACCATTCGATTTAGTATCATAAACAAAAATAAACTAGTTTTTTTTAACTGGAAGTAAGGAGCGCCTTTAAAACTTAAAACGAACAGAAATTATTCCGTATAAGAAAGGAGCTGTCCCCTCCTCAACGCTTCGCTCTTTACGCTAAAGTTTTTTATTGTTTGGTAAATTAGAGTTGTGAGAAAGAGTCTAACTTTAGCATAAAGAGCGAGGCGTTGAGGAGGGGATAGCCCCTATCGTATAAGAAATAATTTTTGTTCGTTTTAAGTTTTAATGTTTTTTTATTTAATTTTTGAACATTTTTGAAATAATGCAGGTTTTGATTTTGGCTCACCGTACATGAATAATTAAAACAAAATTTGCATGTTAATTTTACTTTTATTTGATTAAATGGCTTTCTCAAAAGTTGTTTAATTTTATCTACAAACGTTTTTATTAGTAATAAATATACGTAACTTACGAATTAATTTACCGCTCCTCCTTCATGGATAATTCTCTTCTCCCCTGAAAACTTCCTCTATGAAAAGATCGTCCCAAATAACCCCCGACCCACCCTCCCACTACCAGAAGAAATCCCCCCTGAAAACGCCTCTCTACTTGCCAATAACCAATGCCATATGTAAACATTGGGTAAAGTTCATAACTTTGTAGTCACTGTTGTCATATCAAGCAGCGTTTGTCACAGTCACAGTCACAATAGTCATGATTGGTATTATTCACAGTCACAAGGGTTACAGCCGCAAGTACTCAAAGTGGCAATTAGTCGCAGTTGCAGAAGCAAGTAGTCGCTGCCCCAGACAAAAGTAGTTGCAAGCAGAAGCAATTTCAGTCGCAGAACAATGTTGTCGCAATAGCCTCCACAAGTAATCTATAAAGTCGCAAGTAGTAGCAGTCCCCATCGCAAGTAGTCGCACTTGCAAATAGTCACAAATTGTCGCAGTCAAAGTCGTTGTTACTACGTCAAGTAATAGTAGCAATAGTGGTGCTGAAAGTTTTAAATTAATACCCTTAGCGACTTCTGAGATATTGCTATTACATCCCTTTAATAGCCTGGACTTATATAGGGTGTTTTGATTTAGTTCAACATCCCTATGTCATAATTCCTGGAAAATTTCAAGTTACTGCTCTATGGCTTATAGCCCAAGGCTCAGCCGTTCCTGAGATATTGCTGATACACCTTTTGACAACCTGCGTGCACATAGTATGTTTTGATTTAGTTCAACACCAAACTCACCATTCCCTGAGAGTTTTACCTGAATACCCTTAGCATTAGCCATAATAGTAGCCATAGTAGCAGTAATAGTGGCAGGAGCAGTGGGAATAGTAGTAGTTATAGCAGTAGTACTTTTTTGGTTAGTTCCAAGTCTATTCACCTTGTCCTAATAATTTTAACTGAAAACCCTAAGCCGTTTCTGAGACATTGCTGATACACCTTTTTGATAACCTGTATATATATATTCTGTTTTGATTTAGTCCAACATCCCCCTCAAAAAGCCCTGAAAGTTTCACTTTAACATTATTGGCCCTAGTAAAAGTAGTACTAGTAGCAACAGTAGTATTAGTACTATTACCAGTAGTAGTAGTAGCAGAATGCAAATAGTACCTTTTTATTAGTTCAACATTCCCCTCAATGTGCCCTGAAACTTTTGACTTGATACTCTACGCCGCTCCTGAAATATTGCTGATACGCCTTTTTGACAGCCTGAATACACACAGTATGTCTTGATTTCATTAAACATTCCTCACGTTATTTCCTAAAAATTTCATCTCAATACCATTAGTCTTAGCAGTTGTAGTAGTAGTAGTGGTAGGAGTAGTATTTACAGTAGTAGGAGCACCAGTAGAAATAGTTGTAGCAATAGGCATGCAGTATATTTTGATTGGTTCAACATCCCATTCAACATGCTCTGAAACTTTCAGCTTAATGCTCTAAGGCTTAGAGTAAGGCTTAGAGTAATACTCTAAAGCTTAGAGTCTAAGCTGTTCCAGGGATATAGCTATTACGCCATTTTGAAAGCTTGTATCCAATTAGTGAGATTCAATTTAGTTCAACATTCACTGAAAGATTTACCTTAATACCCACTTCAATATTAGTAGTAGTAGTCATAGTAGTGGCAGTAGTAGTAGTAGTAGCAGTTCTAGTAGTAGTAGCAGTAGTACCAGTTGTAGTAGTATTCACATAGTGCCTTTTGGTTAGTACAACATCCGCCTTAACATACCCTAATTTTTCAACTTAATACCCTAAGCCTTTCCTGGGATATTGCTGATACGCCATTTAGACAGTCTGCATATTCACAGTACGCTTTGGTTTAGTTCAACATCCCCCTAAACATTCCGTGAAAGATTCACCTTAATAACCTTAGTAGTAATCATAGTAGCCAGATTTTTCTTGAACTTTCAAAATTATCCAAATTTCTTCCTAAATATCCTTTCTTGCAGGTTGGGTTCAAAATCAAACACAGCCCATGTTGGTGCGTATTGTGGCAGATTAAGGAGGTTGCCGTACCAGAAAAAAGTGCGCTGGAAAAAATGTGTTGAGAAAGCAGTTTACGAAGTGCGTGACAGAAGGGTCTGGTTGGTAACAACGACAGTTCAGTCAAGAGTCAGTCCGTCAGTCCAGTCATGGAAAATTCCCTCTCCCCACAAAAAAGCTCCTCAAAGTAAAGTTCCTCCCCACTAAATACCCTTCCCCCGGATAATTCCATCGTCACTAAAAATCCCCCAGGAAGATTTCCTGCAGACGATTCCCCCTGAAAAATTCTCCTTAAAGTACTTTCATTTGAAAAAAAACTTAAGTTTCTGATTGTTTTTCAAATCATCTCGGAAATCCCCCATCCAAGGAAAATTTCCCCACCTCCAGTGGAAACTTGCTCCTGTGGAAAATTTCTCCGCAGAGTATTTCTCCCGCATAAAATCCCTCTTGGAAAAATTCTCCTGACAAATCAAACCCCACTGAGAATTTGCCTCGGATCAGCTCCACCTGTTAAATTTAGTTGGCAAAGACAAATAAAAAAAAGTCGGTACAGAGCAAAGTTCTTCCCACATGTAATATCCCCCTGCCGGGAAGTTCCCCCTGGACAGTTCCATCTTTGCTGAAATCCCCCAGAAAAAATTGTTGGGGACGATTTCGCCTGAAAAATTTCCCTTAGCATACTTTCATTTGGAAGGATTTAAGTTTCTGATCATTTTTAAAATCAACTCGGAAATCCTTCCTCCGAGAAAAATTTTTCCTGGAAATTTCTCCACCCCCAGTTGCAGTGGAAAACTTCCCCAAGAAGAATTTTTCCCGTGGAATATCCATCCCCCACCCTTGAAAAAAAAACTCCAGACAATTCCGACCCCACTGAGAATTTCCCCCGGAACATTTCCACATGTTAGATTTAGTCGGCAAAGAAAGAGTAAGACAAATAAAAAGGCCTTCGTTAAGGAATTTTGGCCGGTTCCCAAACTGTACAATTTCCCTTGGAAAGCTCACTCTGGAAAATTCCCTCCCCTTGTCCAATTCGCCCCGTAGAAGCCCTCCCCCCAAGCTAAAAATCCCCCCGGTCAGGTGCGTAATTTGCTATGGAGCGGGGGGTAAATGCACCTCCCAGATCTTGGTTTGCTCCCAAGACCCCAGTTCGCCCCCCTCTCTAGCTGTAATTTAATTTCTTCAAAAATATTGTCAAAACTAATATAAGCCTGCGCAATTCAAGCATCCACAGAAACGGGTCAGTTTTCTTTAGTATAAATTTACCTTTATGGTACTATATGGCTCATTTTTCGGTTTTCACTGTCATTTTCACTTGACTTGGGAAAATTGGCTTAACTTTGCCCCCCCCCCCAGGTTTTGACAAAATTATGCCACTGCCCCAATGTCCGCATACTTTCTAATATACAAATACCACATCTTAAAAATGGATAAATCTCGTAACTTACAGCCTATTCCCAAGGGGCTGTGGAGGGTTAGTTTACTTCCAAAGGCATAGTGATTGAGAATTTTGACTATGGTGAACAAAATGGCCATATCAAAATTTTGATCAAACGACTTTGGGGAAAAAGGAATGAGGGAGGGGCGCTAGATGCCCTCTAATCTTTTTGGTCACTTATAAGGACACTAGACCTTTTGATTTTTGATCAAATTGACCCTTTCCCGGTTTTCTAGGATCCCTTGTTCGATACGATCATCCCTGAGAAAAAAAAATTGCAAAAACTGCAAAATTCCACATTTTCGTATATAGGAGCTTAAAACCTCTAAAGCGCTTTTCTCTAATATACTGAATCTGATGGCTTGATTTTCAGTAAGGTCACTTGTCGTTTTAGGGTGTTTCCCCACTTTTTCAAAAACTGGAAAAATTTTCTCATGTTCGTATCTTTTGATGGATAACATTAAACTTATTGAACTTTATATATTTTGAATCAGCACAAATTTCGATTCTTCGGTATATCTATTGTTATCAAACCTTTGTTTTTTAGAGTTTCGGTTACTATTGAGTCGCATCGCTCCTTACTTACAGTTCTTTACCACAAACTGTTTTATTAACGACATTTTACCGACGTGGAAATCTTTCATTTAGATCGTTTATTATGTAAAATTGTCAAGAATACCAATTGATGCGAGAAGGGGGTAACAAATGCCGTTTTTTGTAACTTTTCAGTAGAGCAAAAAAAAAGGAAAAAAGTTAGTCGGTTCTGGCCACTCTGAAAAATGAGGCTAATGGGGAACATATTCTAAACCAACTTGTTATGCTCTTTTCAGTGGTATAAACTAAATGCAAGTATTCTGATCGAACTCAAAATTATTCCATTTCGTGGTGCTTGTCTCCTTTTTCCTTGACAAAAAAAGGAGGCAAATGTCAGGTCTCCATGTTATACCTTCATAAGATACTCTTCTGCTATTTTGAATTGCAACAAGACCTGATAAAAAAGAGACATGCACCACTTAAAGGGATATTTTTCTTTTTATCTTTGTAACGGTGAAATATAAGACAGTTCTGACTGCACCATTCGATTCCTTGTGCTTAGTTTACCCCTGACACGTACATGACTCATTTCGACTGAAATGACATTCGCACTCACTTTTAATTATCAAAGCCAAATTACCTTTCTTAAATTTGGAAAAGTGTGTTGTTTTTTTATGTTCAGTATTATTTAAAATAAAAATCTTGCCTTCCCTAAAATTTCTGTGAATTACGCCACTGACACCTCTAGGTTTTATTGATAATGCACATTGCCATATATTCACAAAAAGTTAGGGGAGGGGGAGAGGAAAACTTATTGTTCAATCTCTAGGGAGGACAAGTTTGTCATTTTTAAACAATAGAAATACAAAAAAAAATCTTGTGAAATACTCCGCTATTTTTCTAAATCCTCCGCTGTCACCCCAGTTATTATACTAGCTCAAGTTGAAAAAAGGGCTTCTCAATTGGTAGGGGAAAAACCGGGTGTTTTAAAGGATAAAGGAAGAATTCTAAAAAAATAATATTCTTGTTAGACCACAACTAGCCAGCGGTAACAGATTGGAGGAATAAACCAAGGGAACCAATTACGGAAAATGTAGTAGGCGAGGATTTTTTTTTTTTTTTTTTTTTTTTTTTTTTTTTTTTTTTTTAAGAAAGATACAAAGAAGGCATTTTCCAAAATCCCGGGGAAATTTTCCCTTAGAAAAAAAAGACAAAACAAAGGTATTTTTAAAATCTAGGGAGAGATTGAAGCCCCCCTCCATTGGTGCCCCTGTGTTAAATTTGGTAATGAAAAATAAAGTCCAAAAGCATATTGTCGGGTGGAGCAGATAAATTATAATTTCAGTTATTTTTTCAAGATCCGAGTGATTTTGTTTTTCATCTGCTGGCAGCTCTGCTTAGGTTAATTCAAGTAAGTAATTTTTTTAATGTTTCCATACAGTGTTTTGTCAGGGATAGTTTTCTGATCATTTAAGACCAAGTCCTAAATGATTACTGGACAGTTTCGAATAGAAAGAGGTGCAGCTCCTCCTTACTTATGAGTTTTGAAAAGTGACAATGGAAGGGGTTTCAGGGCCCTTCGCTTATGCAGATTATAGCTCCTTGCATGAATCTAAAATGGTATAATGTAAGAGGTCTCACCTTCTACGGAAATGTGTCTATTAACATTCAACCTAAAATTCGGTATTTGCGCAGTTTAGAGCCCCAAAAGCCATTATTTGGACCTTTTGACTATTCTGATTGAAATGACTGTATTTACATTTTGATCCATCGCTATGTGGGATTAAAGAACACATCAAGTGTTGAAACTGCTGTTGTTCTGCCCATTAATTGGTTTTGGCTCGAAAAAGAGTCAAAAAGAGAAATTTGATTTACAATCAAAATGGACTTTCCTCTTATTTCCTCCTAAGCATCTCCTGTAGATGATTAGGCCAGCAAGAAAAATAATTAAGAACCATCGATCACGATTAAAGAAGTTTAGGGTTTTTAACATATTTTGTTGTTTTAAGTGCAGGTGGTACATAACTAAAGTTAATAGTTTTGTATTTTATAGATATTGGTACCACTTAAAAATTAGGGATTAAAAAAGTAGAAAAGAAAAAGATGGAAGCAACATTTCTATTCGTGCTTAAGTTGGGGGGGGGGACGGGGCTGGGTCCCATGACCACACTTCAGAGATTCCATTTACACAGGCGACAATTTACTTGACTTCGTGTGCATACGGTGGAGCCTCTCTAACGAACTTATATTCATAGAATTCTTTGATGTTTCGAAGTCTTCCAATTCCTCTTGAATTTCCCTATCTCAAAAATGTTAATTTTACCGTTATCTGTCAAAATAATTTTGACGAAAAGCTCAATATAGGAAAATTTGGTGCCATATACACCTCGCAGATCACCTTTGTCTATGGGCATTTTGAATAAAAACCTCTTTATATTGAAGACACTTCTTAAAAGAAGACATTTATCACTGAACCGGTAAATCAGTCAATGTCTGTATTGGATGATGACCGAAAGTCACATTAACAGGTAGATAAACAGTCATTTCACAATTTTTAAGGAGATTTGATACCTTAATTAAAGGATAATTCTATCTCGTCCATTATAAACTTTTTTAGTTTATGTGGCAGAACTAGTTAGAATTCATTGGACAGTCTCTCCATAACTTGTAGAGCTTGTATAATAGATCCGAATAAATGACAGAAAACTAAAACCCAATGCCTACTTTCCCTGAAATCTTAGAAAAAACTATTTAAATTTGCCCGTGTATGTGTAAGATTTCAATTGAATGAAACTTACATCCAATTTCAATTTCATGCCAATTCCAATTTAAATTCCAATTTAATGAAACTTATATCATTAGAAAGTTTGAATTTTGGTTCTTTTGAATGACGAGAGCGGATTTTTTAAGTTATGGAAGAGGCAGTCCCTAAAAAATATTCTATTATACCTTCTTGGAAAGCAGTAAAAATTACGTCAAGGGAAGTCTCATTTCAGTAATTTGACAGCTTTGGTGGTTCCCTGTTGTGCTACCTGTCTTGACTTAAAACCTTACCGACATAGGATGTATATTTTTTATGCTGCAAGTACACGAATAGACAGTGCTTTGCTTAATATTCAGTAAGAGATTAAACGTATTCTTTATTTTATATTAGCTTCTTCTTAGCTTTTCAAACTGTTAGCATATTTAAGATAACCTATCAATTTCCACCATATCAATTTTCACCAAGATGAATTGTTGGGTTAAAATTTGCTAATGGGGTCTTTTGTTTTGGAGACGGTCAGCCGACGCTGAGACTTGCAAAATGATTTTTAAGGTTTTGAGTCCCCTTTCAAGTAATTTATTTTTTTTGCATTTTGGTTTGTGGACTAAAATTACACATCAAGTAAAATAAAAGTATTTACATTAAGCATAAAAAGTAAAAGTATTTATCCTAAATTTTACAATAAGATTTTCATACATAAAACTTTTAAACAGTGAGATTTTATATGATTGCATTGATTACTAATGGTCCCAAATTGCTTTGATCTTAGGAGCTGACAAGCGTTGAAAGTAAGTAGGGTTTAATTCCGCCGGATATAGCATCACATCCAAATGCTTATTCGGTCAAGCAAATAAAGGGAATAATCATATTCTATTTTACAGTCTTTATTCTTGCAGAATGCCGTAGTTCCAGATAATTACTTCTTTTGAATTGCCATTCCCCAATCAACTTTGAGAATTCAATTTGGTAAAATCATCTTCAGATAGAATATTATTTACTTAGTACTTGTAATTAAGATTTACCCCTCGCGTCAATAGAGGGGTCATATGCTTCTGTATGAGGTCGATCTTTAATTCTGATTGTAGCTTCTTTTGTTGCGAATGTCATATTAGCATGACGAGCTCTTATTGTATCGGGAAAACTGACAAAATACTTGTCCTATTTTCTACGGGACTTCTCTATTCATTCAGCCAAAATTTAGTGGGGGGACAACCGCTGCCATTTGGAGTCCTCAGCTTTTTTCTCCCCTGTTAAACAAACAACTAAAGGACGTCCTGACATCTGGCTGGGAATTGTATAAACTCGACACCAAATCAAATACGAAACTGACATGTCAAAAAAATTTTCGGAGAAGCTATGGACCCTTAAAAGCTACACTGTTATACCGAAACTAAAGAATATAGTTTCGTGATTTCCCAATTTTAAATGAGAACAAAAACAATATGACCAAGTTTTTTTGTGGAGCGAATTTTTTTAGGATTTAACTGAAGGAAAATGTCGGAATATCGTTTAATTGATTCATTGACTTAGATAGTTCATCTGAAGCTTCATAGCTTCACTAATTTATGTACAGCATTCAAAGCGCAGCCGCTTTCAACGCGGGAAGTCACTGAGTCTTTCAGTTAGTTGTGAAGGAGGGGTACCAGAAGCCTCAAATGTAAATTATTAGACCAATATATTCTGAATTTCAGATAAAGTGCGTTCAGATAGACATGGAGGGATATATAAGTTGTCTAGGGAAATTATCTAGCTACGTCAATTTCTTAATAAGATTTCTTTTTATGGAAGAGCTTTCAGGGGGAAAGGGGATAAATGCCATCAAGGTCCTTAACGAGGTTTTTCAGTGTCCTTGAAAAATGATAGTACATGTACAAATTTGACGAACTTAGAATAATCAAGCAATGCGAGTGATATAATATTTAAAGATACTAATTTATTATTAAGTAACTCAAAATGATCATAATTACTTTGAAAAAAAATATAAACCCAAAAAGAAAAGAAAGTAAAATAAATATTCACATCAACTAAATAGGCCTAGGTATTGATATAGATGAATATTTAAATCCTAAAACGAATAAAAATTAGAGTGAATACTCAAACCAAATTTTAAATGAACAGGAATTTCTACAGACAGGATTTTGGCCACTACCTCCCCTCCCCCACCCTAATCGTAAATCTTCTGAAGTCTATTGTCTCACCTGCGTTTTACTGAAAACCAAATGTAGTTTGGACAATGTGCTTAAGTTTTTCATAACTTACAAAAAATTAAAATTAAATGACTCTGACAATCAAGACGACTGGAAAAAACTAATAAAAATGAACCGAATGTTTCAAATAATGGTGTTAAATCCTAAAAATCTCAGAAATTCAATGTTTAAGCTTAACTTGTTTTCAACAATGCATAAATTGCACAATAAACTTCAGACGGTTTAAGGTGGGGGCGGTGGCACCACCCAAACTCATGTTTGTAGTAATTTCTGTTCGTTTTAGGTTTGGTTTGGGCATTCAATCTATTTTATATTCGTTGTAGGATTTGGGTATTCAATCTAATTTTTGTTCGTTATAGAATTTTGGTATTCAATCTAAATCTGGATATTCAATCTAATTTTTATTCGTTATAGGATTTAATTTTTCATGTGTGTCATTACCTCTTACCTTTATGTTTAATATGTTCAAATATATGGTAATCGTTTTAATTTCTGTTCTCTTTGGGTTTTCAAATATTCCTTGATAGTAATTTCTGGTCTTTTTAAGTTTTAATGTTTATGAAACCTTATTTCTGCTAGTCATAAGTTTTAATATGGCTCTTTACTCTTCTTTGAAAATATATTGTTCGGAAAATATTTTTTAAATTAATTTCTGTTAGTTTTTTATTTCCAAAATTTTACTGTTTGTTTATAAGAAGTTTATAAAGGTATGTTCAAAATTGATTTTAAATTAATTTCTGTTTGAATATGCGTTTTTGCCTTAAGAATGAAAATATCACGTTTTAATTTAAAATCTCAAGTTGTATTAATGTAAACAAACAAATATATATATAAAAAAAGAATATAACTCAATAAGATTCTTGCAATGATATGGTCAAACAATGTGTCTGTAGCCTACTAAGCGTTTTAACAACATTGACGTCAAAATGGCTCCTGCCCAATTAAAGTAAAAAAAAAATGCAAATTTCCAATCCATTTGTTTCAGTTATATTCATCATACCCATCCAACCAAAGTTCTATAGTACAATTATTATCAAAAATAGTTGCAATTTTCTTCCAGAATGTAAATAGTAAGCCAAAATCTTTGTTCTTCATGGGGAAAAAACATCTTAAAATTATTCACGAGAATTCCTTTCATTAACCAATAATAGAACCATGTCAATTAAAAACGAACCGAAATTAACTTAAAAAAACTTTCCCACAAAAGAAGCTTTTTTAAAGAAAAGTAAAGAGCTACATTAAACCATACGAGCAGAATGGAGTCAAATGATAAAATCAAATAATATATTAATATTTAACACTCACTCCTGAAAGTCTCAGTGATTTTGGGCTTAAGAACGTTATAAAGAGAAAACATTTAAAGTTTTTTTTTCAAATTGCAAATGATGTCTTTAGAGATTTAAGGGGGCATTAGTCTTACTCCTGCATTTGGTGGTTTTAGTACATGTTAAGGTTGACTTCTTTATTTATTGTAATTTCTATTCATTCTGAGTTTCATTCATTTATTAGTAGTTAATGTTCGTTTTGAGCTTGAACTATTTTTGTCTTCATTTCTGTTTGTCTGGTTTAACACAGCTCTGTACTTTTATTTCATTAAATTAAAAATATTTTTTTTCAATTAAAAGGGAAGAAAGATATTTAAAATTAAAACAAACAGAAATTATTCCATATATGGAAGCTCTGCCCCCTCCTCAGTCCCTTGCTCTTAGTGATAAGATTTTTTAGTACTTTAAAAAAGCCAGGGAATCCGCCTCTCTATCCACGGAAATCCCCCAACGGATCCTCCATATAAAGTTCCTCCCGTATAATATCCTCCAAGACATTTCCATACCCACTAAAAAATCCCCCTGGAAAATTTATCCCGTATACTATCCCCGAGGAAATTTCCATCCTCGTTAAAAATCCCCCTGGAAAATTTCCTGCGTACAAAGGCACATTGAAAGATTTCCTTAGCCTACTTTAATTTGAAAAAATATTTATTTTTAATTTAATTTCAGATCGTTTTTTAACCTTGCCAAAAATTTCCCCTTCTGTGGATAATTTTCCCTAGAGATCCCCCCCCCCCGCCAATGAAATTTTTTCCCATGGATTCCTCCCGCGGAAAATTTCCCCCTGGAGCATTTATCCTGCGGAAAATCCCCCGGACAACTCCAACCTTGCTGAAAAATTTTCCGGGACAATTCCCCCAAACATCTCTCGCTGTAGAATTCAATCGCCAAAGAGAAAATATGACAAATAAAAAATAATTTTATATAGAAATTCTAGCAAATTTCCCATTTGTAGAATTTCCCATTGAAAGCTCACCCTCAGAAACTTCCCTCCCATGGAAAATTTCTTACCGTGAAAAATCCCCCCCCAAGAAAAAATAATCTTTTCCCCCTTAAAAGTTTCTGTATGTGTCCAAATAACAAAACAATGGGCAGATTTCATAAATTACAGCCCTTTCCACAGGGGGTGCAGGTGGTCATGTCATCCCCAAAGGCATAGTTATGGGGTCTTTCAATTAGGCTGAACAATACGGCTATTGTAAAAAAAATATCAGACGAATTTGAGGGGGGGAGAGGCGTGAGTGGAGGCTCAAAGCCCTCCATTTTTTTCGGTCACTTAAAAAGGAAACTAGATCTTTTAATGTCTGTCAAATTATGTCCAAATTCTCCTGAACTTCTAGGGCTATTGGTTTGATACAATCATCCCTGAAAAAAAAAAACAGTAAGCACACATCCGTGATCTTTCTTCGGGCAAAAAATGCAAATTTTGACATTTTTGAAAATGGGAGCTAGAAACCTTTACAGTAGGAATCTCTAATACGCTGAATCTGATTAAGATTCGTTGAATTTTGGTGGGTGTTTACCCTCTTTTTCGAAAATCAAGCAAATTTTCTAACGCTCATAGCTTTAGATGGGTAACGGTACACTTAACGAATCTTATGTGTTTGAAATCAACCTAAAAATTGAATTCTTTTTATATAGCTATAGTTATCAAAATTCAGATTTTTAGAGTTTCTGCTCCTATTATGCCAAATCACTCCTTACTTATGGTTCGTTACCATGAACTGTTGTTCAAACATTGCTATCAATTTTTTTTCAGGTTTCCAGTTACTATTGGCTCGATTCTCTCCTTATTTACAGTTCGTTATTATAATCTATTGATATTACACTCAAGCGGACGCAAGAATCCAGGTCATTGTTATTATATTGCTATTATCATTATTGATCCTAGCCTGGGTTGGAAACGTTTGTTGTGAGGGGTACTGAGTTTGTCTAATATTTTTTGTGGCTTGGTTTCAAATATATATTTGGAATTTGGTCTCATCTATTCGATTGTCATACACCTTTTTTCTGTTTGGGGGGAGGGGGAGGTCTCATAAAATTGGTTTGTGTTTTGGTTTTTTAAGTATTTTTTTTTATCGTATTTGTTTTGTTTTGTGTGTGTGTGTTGAGTCATTGAAAGGTTGAAATTCATTATATTGAAAATACCTTTTTTTCTTTTTTTTTTTAGTATTTATGCTATTTCTGTTTTTTCCCCTTTGTTTTCCTGGCCATAGAGCCTTACGGGGAGTTCTATAGTGAAGTGTTTTTGTCGTAAATTTATTGGTTGAATAAATTGATTGATTGATTGATCATAGGGTGGTCCACGCGGAATAAATTGATTGCTTGGTAGTCCCCTGCTTAGTTTTTGATTTTTTTTGCTTCTTTTTTTTTATGTGGATCATTGTATTTTATGAGTTTTTTTCTTGTTAATTAATTTTTGTTTATTTATATTTTTTTTTATCTCTTGTGTTGAGTCTCTTAAATGTATGAATGTATGATGTTGAAAATGTTTTTGTTTTTCATGTATTTGTTTCATTTTTGTTTCTCCCCTATTTTTTTTCCTGGCCATAGAGCCTTACGGGGGAGTTTTATCGAAGTGTATTTTGTTGAGTTTATTGATGGAATAAATTGATTGATTGATTGATTGTGGGGTATGAAGGCAATGGGTCTTTGTAGCTTGAACCTCGAATCACTTTTGTGAGTCCGCGCATAGCAAAAATAACAATAATACTAAATAATTGTGACAATAATCCCCCTAATTTAAAGTCCTTGCTAAGTCCACATCATCTAACACTAAACAATTAGAGTGGAAACATCTTTTCTTCCGTGAAGACACTTCTCTCTGAACTTCTCTCTGGATCTTCTCTGAACTATTTCTTATAATTTTCAAATGACAAATAGTTTGATATACATTTATGTATTTTATAAGGTTATATGGAAGTGTGTTTAATAGTTATATCCAGGACTCCTACATAATCTGGGCAAAATTATCTGAAATTTGTTTTGAGTAAACAAATGAACTTTTTCGTTTAAGGTTGTTTACTTCAAAATTGGTACTTATATTGTATTTTATATTGTATTCTAATGTATTGTAATTATAGTGTTGTTTCGAAGCTACTAGTAGCATAGTAACTCCGGCAATACACATAATCTCAGTGGTACACTGTCCCTGCCAGCCAGCATGGTAATTCACACTAGCCTTTTACCGTACACTTATCAACTTCATCGTTTCATCTGTCTTCAACAGTAGTGAAAAGCATTGCAAATAGACATCATCAAAATGTCTATCATTTCCTAATCCTTGGCTGATGACATGGCACCTTTGGTGGAAATACTCCAGGTGGGTCACGATAAGATAGACCATGATTGATGTGTCGTGTGCGGGGAAAGAATCAAAGTTTCAATTAACTCGCAATAGCTAAAAATCACCCCTGACTTCCTTTGACTATTAATAAATCCAGTTAAAGTAGTATAGGTATAGTTGGAAAAATCGTCTTTAATGAGCAGTAAAATCTAGTTTTAATTGAAGCGTTTTGCATTGGAAGGGATAACAACCTTTTGTTAGCTTAGAAAAACATGTGTTCAAGTTAAATTTTAATTCGTCCTTAATATAGTCAACCTTAAACTAAAGGGCCTAACAAACATTCTACTAACTTCATACGAAAGTAAAGCAAACTGAGATTTTTCTATTTTTTTACGAAAACAAGTTTGGTTTCCGAAATCTTAAATGCCAAAAATCTAACAAAATCATTATATTTCCAACTCCTATGGTAACTCTTCCTTTTCTTTTTGTTTATAAAAAAAAGATATATCAATCCAACAATGATGGATTCATTCATTTTAGGGTAATGACCAAACAAATCTGAGCATCCTTTATATTTTAAATAACATAGATAAGATAATGTTTCGTGTTTAAATTGTCATAAAAACATGAACGTCTGAGATATCTGCCTCAATTTGGTTACAGGAGGCTAAAAACACCAAGGGCGCAATTTGTTATGGGGGAGGGGCAACTATTCTCCCAAACCCCACTTTACCCCTCAGACCCCGGTTTACCCCCAGACCCCAGTCCCCGTCAAGCTAAAATTTAGTTTCTTCAAAAATCTCGTCAAAACTAAGATAAGCCTGCATAATTCAAGTATCTGAAATGGGTCAGTTTTCTTTAGTATATCTTTGCCTTTATGGTTCTTTATTGCTCATTTTTCGTTTTCACTGTCATTTAAACTTGATTTAGGAAAATTGGCTCCAACTTTGCCTCCCCCCCCCCATCCAGGATCATGGCAAAATTAAGCGATTGGATAACAGTATATTGGGTAGTCTTTGAATTAGGAATACTGAAAAATATTCTCGTCTAAACGATAGCCGTTCTCCCTTAGTTCCTAAGCACAAAATGAAGAATGCAAAAAGGAGTTGTTTGAAAAGTAAAGTTTGAAAATGGTTTGATAAGTTTGAAAAGTAAGGAGTGATTTAAAAAGTCCAAAAAATTATTAATTAGATTATTTTTAAGGTTTAATTTATAAAATAAAAAAGAAAAAAAAAACATCATGGAAAATAGCCATATCAAAACCGAAGACGAGCAGAAATAAATTCAGTTAATAATTCAAAGTTTGAACGTACAGAAATTACTATGAATAAATAGATGATGCCTAAAATGAATAAAATTTAAAATGAATAATCTGGTTAAACTTAAAAGTAATAAAAAAATGTTATAAATGAATAAAAATAGCCTAAAACTAGCAGTATTTAAAAAGAGTAATTACATGAAACAGAAAAAGAACATATGATACCATGGCTGAACAATTGAAGCATAAAACAAAGAGAAACCAAAATGAATAACTAGGGCCGTATTCAGGGGGTAGGTGGTTGGAACCCCAACACCCCCCAAAATGTTTTTCCGACTTGCAAAAAAGTAACAAAACGAACATAAACAAATCTTTGATGCGTCCTTTAATTTTACCCCCCCCCCCTCTCGCGAAAATTCTGGATACGGTCCAGTGAATAATTGAGCCAAACTTAAAACAAACAGATATTTCCCTTGATAAGAGTGAGGCTAACCCCTCCATAGACTTTCTAAGGACGTGATTGCTATTTGCAGTTTGTTGGAAACATAATAAAACAAAACAATCTCTCTCTTATTATTATGACACAGAAAAATCAAAATGCAAAAGTTTCTAGGAGTTAATATCATTCAATTTTAAGTAGCCTGGGAATCCATGGTGCCTTGCAACTCCGCTCTTTAAGGTCTCTAAGTACCTTGGAGATATCTAATGAAAAAATGTTTGCCTCCCTCCCCCAACAAAAAAAAATTCAAAGTCTCTTGGCCACCACCTTTCTTTCCCAAAGACTATCTAAGATTTGCTACTTATACGTCCTTTTGCCACAAACGGAGTTTGGCTTGGGGCTGAAAATTTTGTGTTTTACCTTATTTTATTTGATTAAAATTAGATAGAAAAATTACTTCCATTTCGGTTATGAAATAAACTGGCCATTGAAAGGCTAGTCGAGCAACTCTCCTGAGTGAATTAAAAAAAAAAAAAAAAATCCGATGAAGTAAAGGGTGAAGATAAAACTTAAAACGAACATTATTGTTTCCCAGTTTATGCAGCATATTTCTGCAATATTGGTACAAATAACTCGGTTGTAGAATTCTAAAAAGCTAGCGCTTTACTGAAAACACTAATTCGAAGTCAGAAAACACGATTAGGAGCAGAAAAGTCATTAAGTATCCCTGCACAAAATAAAAGACTAATTTATAAGGTTTTCAATGGTCTGTCACCGGCCATGAAATCAGTAAATTTTAGCATACAATTTCAGTTCCCTCAACGTCTCAAGTAAGAACTAGTTTTTCAAAATTCTACAAATTTAGAAAAATATACGAGTCAGCTGATTTGAACCAATATAGCTAATATACGTAGCATAAACTACATTTTTTATCATCTTTGTTCTTTATCTCCATCAGAAAAACCTTGTTTTTTAGAATTATATTTTATTCGTTTTTAGATTTTGAAAATACACACAATAAACTTTGCACAAAGATTTTTGTTTCAAGGTGACTAAACAAGACAAAGAAGTTTTGGTTAAAATAAGGCATTATACATACAAAGGCTTTACTTCACATCCCTTTTAAGCTTTTCTACAAAAATCTGGAATTCTGTCAAGTAAAGAGTCCAAGGGGTATATTCTCCTCGACATCTTTGAGAAGCAGAATATAAAATACCGTTGTCTTTGATATACTGTCCTATATAAAATGCATAGAGATTTTAGAAAACGGAAGAAGAAGTTTTATATGCGTAGTTAATATAATTTAAAAAATGTCATTTAGCTACAATTGCAATATATCATCGACATTACAGCAAAAATATGAAAAATTGGAGCTTTTCGCAAGAAAAAAAAACTTACGTCATTTTGGCTTCAACATTTTAGGAGAACTAAATATTTTGGAAAAAAAAAACGGAGAACAAAGGTTCGCAATAAAGTCAAAATGTAATAATTGCGAGCTACAACGTACGACCTTATTTAACGAGTGTAAAGTGAAATACAAAGAATATATATGATTTTTTCATCGCTATCCAATGAATTGAAATTTTTACCTTAATTGAATCTATGGGTGCGTTAAACAAAAGATAAAGAAGAGGAGACAATCGTGAACGCTTACGGTAAAAATATTTTCGAGGGGTAGTATTTTACCATGGGGTTGGGAAAGAGAGCATACAACAGGAAGGACTTTAAAACTCAGGTTCAAGGTTTTCTTCCATGGAGATTATGACGTACCCTTTCATGCTTCCTCAGCTTTCCACTCCAGATATAGCACCAAACAGTTCTACTAGAGTTACTCCGATCATTGTTAAATTTTCTAGCAAAGATATAGCCCGAATAGTGTTTAAAGCAAAAGCTAGACTTGCATCTACTGGTATTTTTATATCGGAGTCCCTAGCAAAGCGTCGCCGGGACATTTTGAGTGCGGCTAAAGAGAAGTACGGTCAGCGTAATTTGTGGCCACATCTGGGTCAGATATTGGCAAAGCCTAGTATAGGGTCAGCAATAAAGAAAATAAGGTCTAATACTGATTACATTTAGTTTTTGAACTTTTGTTTTTTTTTTATTTTTATTATTTTTCTTCTGTCTCTATTTATTTTTATTTTTTATCCCTTCGTGTGCCTGCTTTTTTTTTTTTTTTTTTTTTTTTCTACTTAGACATTCTTCAGCTATTAGAATATTTCTCTTTTTTTTGCGAAACGTTTTTGTACAAAAACCAGTCTCTTTCGCTTTATGTATTTCCAGGGTAAAACCTACATGTGAAGAATCGTACTTCGTTGGGCCGTGGTGCCACTGCGCTCTTGGTGAAGGATGGGGTGAGGAGTGGTATAAGGGATGATCTTAGTATATGGAGAGAAGATAAGGTAGAAATTTTTTCAGTAGAAGTAGAATTTACTAATAAAAAATATAATTAGTATCGTGTATAAACCGCCCAGCACTCCCTTGTGTGAGTTTACAGATGGATTTGAAGAGCTGCCAGAAAAAGCTTAAATAGTGTTAGTCATATAGTGATGGGTGATTTTATTTTTATCTCGTTGGATCTTTCTAGTCAAAATGGCGATTTCCTAAATTTTATGGTACTCAAACGATTTATATCCGCTTGTGAATATTCCAATGAGAATTACAAGCCAATCTGCAACGATTATCGACAATGTCTTTGTTCTTTCAGTTGATGTTTTTCTGATGTGATTATTTTTCCTTGTTCTCATCATCTTCAACGGTCAGTCACTTTTAATTATGATGTAAAAAGAATCTGGAAAAAGAAACTAAAAATTCGGCTGATGAAAAAAAAAATCTCCAAAAGTTTTCAGCAGAAGTAAGTGTAATAGACTGGAGCTCAAATTTCGAAGAGAAGGAATGCCCTACGAAAGCCCTGGATCGCCTTAGGCCTATGGAAGTTATTACCCTTATCTATGACAGAACATGCCCAGTAAAAGTTATTAAATGGAATAAGCTTGTCCCCCGTAGATCATTGATTATAGTGGATACAATTGTGCTAAAAGAATTAAGAAATTAGCTCTACGAATCGCATCTGGATTCCAAAAGCGGTAAATAATTTATCTGATTTAAAAAGCAAAGAAATCTGGTGAATAAAACGAGGAGAAACGCAATGCCTGAGTATTGCTGTAATAAGCTGGAGGAAACTAAAGGAAATATAAAAAGAACGTGGATTATCTGCAATTGGATTAAGCGTGGAAAGGGAGAAGAGGCCATAGTAGATGTCCCTTTAGATGGTTGCAACCGTGATGATACAACTGGAATTGTAAACAAGTTTGCAAATTTTTCTAGAATTTTGATTCTGAAGTGCAATCTAGTGTTATTGACAAATATAATGAAATGCAGCGCATTACTATGATGTCCTTGGTGAAATATTAAATATGGAATTCCAGCCGTGCACGTGTGAAGAAGTACATAAAGCGATGCAGTCACTTAAGTCTAATTCTGCTGCTGTTGATGGTTTGTCCCTGCTAGCTCTTAAAGCGATTTTAGGATATATTTTCCCCTGTCTAGTGTTTATCATCAACCTTTCTCTAGAAATAGTAAGGCTCCCGGAGCAGCTTAAGGTGGCAATGGTCATTCTACTCGTAAAGGTAGTCGCGAAGCAGACATTGAAAACTGAAGACCCATTTAAACTCCACCAATACTTTCAAACACACTGGAAAAACTAGTGCATAAACGACTATATAACTTCCTTCAGACTAATAGTCTGTAGAGCCAGACATAGTTTGGGTTTCGTAAGGGTCATTCCACGACGCACGCATTGCAGCACCTCGTTCAAAGTGTAAACTGTTCATTAGACTCAGATGTCATACCTATGTTTATTTTCATTGGCATCAGAAAAGCCTTTGACCCGGTTGATTTCAAAGTGTTGCTTCGCCGAATGAGAAGTCTTGGAATCAAAGGAATTTGTCTAAGATGGTTTGAGAGTTATTGTTATGGTAGGTCCCTCAAAGTTGTTTTAAATAATGTAGTCTCTTCTTCTTTTCCTGCAAAATCTGGTGTGCCAGAGGGCTCTTTGCTGGGCCCCTTACTTTGTCTAGTTTATGTGGATATGATGCGCTTTTATCTGTAAGATATATGTACTGCTTCCTTTACTGATGACACTGCGCTGACAGTATTTGCAACATCAGTTGATGTTTTAATATAAAAAGTTAATAATGCCCTGAAAAGACTGGAGGTGTTTATGAGTTTAAGTTTGCTATGTGTTAATGTAAAGAAGACGTTTTTACTGATGTTCTGTAGAGTGGGCACTTCTGTTGAAATAACCGGTAAAGTCGTGCTGTGTGAAAAGCCTGTTGTTCAAGTAAATTCACTTCTATCTTGGTTTCTTCATTGATTCTAATCTTACGTGGAAACTTCACAGTGATTCCATTTCAGCAAACTTTGCACGTGGAGTAGGAATACTTAGAAGAGTGAAGCATGTTCTGCAGCAGAGTACTATTCGTACGATATATTATGCAATCATTTACCCGTATATGTCATATGGATGTGTCACGTGGAGCAGCAACTTTCATGTGAACTACAAGTGAGGTGTTGGACAGATAAGAGACTACCGAGCCGCGATATTTGTTTGCGGGAATAATCTAGTCACGCCAATTTTTAAGGAGTTTTACCGTTTCAACATTGATTTTCATGATTACGAGAAGCTGTGATAATTTGGTTATCATAGTGTGATAATTAGGTATCAATAGAGTAAGATCAGGTTTTAATTTAAAGTATCTTGGCCCTGTTTGGTTCTGTTTGGAATTCACTTCCTGTGAGCGTTAGGGCGGCTGAGCATCTTCCTCAATTTAAAAATAGATTAGATGACTATTTTTGGGGGAATTAATTGTTTATTTTTTTAATTAGTAGTTTAAGGTTGTTTTTTTTTGGGGGGGGGGATTGGAAGGGCTGGGTGGAGGAGTGAGTAGATGGGCTGGGGGAGGAGTGGGTTGAAGGGCTGCGGGAGTGGGTGGATGAGCTGGGAGAGGAGTGGGTGGATGGGCTATGGGGCGACTGGGAGTTGGATATGATGTTGGCTATTGCTCTGGAAGTGTGCGAATGAAGTGAATTGGCTTAGTTTTTTTTCCTTATTATTTGTTTGTGGGATAGATCTAATAATTTAGGTTGATTTAAGAAGAGTTATGTATATAATCGCTACGCGTTAGCAAGCATTTTATTCCCCCTAGCGTAGTGATTTCTAATTATATTGGCTTGATTTTTTGTATATTTGATGAAATAAACCTGAAACCTGAAACCTATGACTATGATATCAAGAAGAGTTGTAGATGTAAAAATCAGCTTTTAAGTAAGACCTTAAACAGCTCTGCATTACTACTACTACTGCTACTACTACTACCACTGAACTACTGCTTCCGTAGCGAGTACTTCCAAGGCATTAATGGAAAACTTGAACTATCTCAAAATATACTATGTGCATACAGATTGTTGATACAGGCCTATCAGCAAGATTTTTGGAACGGCTTACCGTATCCCAAGACGACACTTCTGGGGCATCGTAAGTGGGATGTTCAATTGACCAAAATGTAGCATGTGTGCTACTACTGCTAGTAATACTTCCGCTACTAGTGTTACTACTGCTAATACAACAGTATCACTGCGACTACTGCCCCTACTACTACCACTACTACTATGATGCTAGTACTATTAAAGCTATGCATACAAAGGTGAATATTTAACAGAATGTTGAGGGGAATTTGAACTAAATCAAAATACACCCTGTGCATGCAGAGTGTCAAAAGGGCGTATCTTAAGAACTGATTTGGGTATTAAGTTAGAGCTTACAAAGAATACTTAAAGGGGAATATCAATTGACCAAAAGGTAGAATATGTATGCTACTACTAACACTACTAAGACTGCTACTTTTACTACTACTACTACTACCAAACTATTCCAACTACTACTTCAGTTGCAACTACTTGTAAGGTTAAGAGTATTAAAAGGAAGAGGGCGTCAAAAGGGTGTCAAAAGGGCACATTAGCAGTATTTTTGGAGCGGCTTACCTTATTAAGGTGAAACTTCCCGGGTATCTTGAGGGGTGTGTTCAACAAACCAAAAGGCAATAAGTACGTGCCACTACTGTTATTAATACTGCTGATACTACTGTTACTACTACTACTAATAGAACACTACTCTTGCTACTACTTTTCCTCCTACCACCACTACTACTATGATACTAGTGCTATGAAGGATTAGTCCATGAAGGTGAAAATCTTGGAATTTGTATTAAATTAAAAAGCACTATGTGCTTGCAGATTGGGTAGTAAGTTGTAACTTTCTGAGAATGCTTGAAGGGGAAGATCAATTTGCCAAAAGGCAGTATGGGCAAGCGACTACTAACACTACTAGCACTTCTGCCTTTAACACTACTACTACTACTCCTGCTACTGCTATCACTACTGGCAATTTTACCACTGCTACTAAAGCTAACAACATTAAGGCGAAAAATCTGGAGAATACTGATACTGTGTTGAACTAAATGGAAACACACTACGCCCACATAGGTTGTCAAGAGGACGTGTCAGCAATGGTTCAGGAAAGGTTGATGTTATTAAGTTGAAACTTTCAGCGTGTGTTGAAGGGGATGATGAAGAAAACCAACGGTGGTATGCGCATACTGCTGCTAAAGCTACTACTGTTGCCACAACTACTGCCACTACACAAGCTAAGGGTACTCAGGCGAGGCTTTCAAGGAATACTTAGGCGGATATTGAACTAAATCGAAAGAAAATGTTATCATGTAGATTGTCAAAAGGGTGACAAAGCAATATCTCAAGAATGGATCTTTCAGGGTATATTGTGGGGGATTTTGAACTAGCCAAATGGTACTGTTTATACTATTCATACTACTGTTTATACTATTAATACAATGCAGTTATTCCAACTAATGATGCTAAGGGTATTAAGGTGAAACTTTTAAAGGACGTTTAGGAGGAGTTTCAATAAGACGAATACGCACGCAGGTTTTCAAATGGACATATTTACAATATCATAGGCAGCGCCTCTATATCATAACAAGCAATATTATTGAAACACATATAGGAGCTAATTTGATTGGAAATTAAAAGTTCTAGAGCCCTGTTTAAGAGTCAAAGGTGATTGGAGGGCAAGCAGACCTCCTCCCAACCCTATCAATTTTCAAACCACATCAAATCAAAATTTTTAGACAGTCATTTTCTTCAGCATAGTTAAACAGTCCAGTCACTATGTCTCTAAGGATATTGGATATGTCAATTCCCACCGTAATGTAATTTGCCCATTATCCTTTAAAACTAAATATTGCTTTAAAACTAAATTAAAAGGCACTGTCTGTATGCTGGTTAAGCAATATCCCAAAGCATTTCAGTAATATCTCAAGAACGACTGAGGGTATTAAGTTGAGTATTTCAGTGCTACAACTATTACTACTTATGCTATTGCAGTTTAACTTAATCGAATGAGTTTAAGAGTTTCCAGGTTGTCAAAGAGCATAGATAGAATTTTTTGGGAATTGTATTCAGTTTTATTTTCCAGGTCAACTTGAGGAGGTATAAAACTAAATCAAGCAGTACTATTTGTGTCAAGATTTTCAAACGGGTTTATGCTGTTAAAAATTGTTAAAGCGATTCCTCCAACATACAAATAGCAAGCCAAACTATGGATTCCTATAGAAAAAAAATGAAAAGATATGAAATATGATTTTTCTTTTTCCGTGAAATAGACTATGTCAACAAAAAAGAACAGAAATTAATTTAAAAACTGTTGACAGAGAATAAGTTTTTCAAAGAAAAGTAAAGAGCTCCATTAAACCAAAAATGACCAGAATGAAAGTCAAATAATCTTCCAAGCGTAAAACTACCCCAAATCACCATCAGCGAATAAATGAAACCCAAAATGAACATAAATTACAATAAATAACCGAGTCAAATTCAAAACCAGCAGATATTAACCTGAGTAGGACTGACGACCCCATACCTTCTTAAGACGGCAATATAATTTGTAAATCGCTGAAAACAAAATATATTTTAAAGATTTTAACTTTTTTGACATTAATGAAACAAATATTATTAAAACTTTAAGAAATAAATATCAGTATATGTATATCAAAATGACAACCCACCTTCATTTTTTTACCTAATTCCCGTATATATATTTAGGATGCCAGCCAATGTTTTTGGAAGTGCTAAATCCGGAAGTTGACCTTACTTCCTATTAACTTCCGCCCACGTGCCATTCACTTCTCAGGAAGCGGAAAAATCTGCCATATTTTCAGTAATTATTACTAGTGATTATACATAGCCTAAACCTTCTGATTTTTAGGGTGATGGAGCATATAACATCTGCTTACGGATGTGATTCCCAACCAAAAATTTAACTCTTCAAATTTGATAACTATGTTGTTTGAGCTGAAACACATGCTATAGTCTTAATTAGTACATTTTACGTCGGCAGTAATAAAATGTTGCAAAAATTTCAAATGTTTGCTCAGCATTGGAGTGGATTTAATAAAGCATAAAAAATAATATACGGCTTTTGGTGTGTTTCGACCTTTATGATTCTGCTTTAAAATGAGTCAAAACACGATTAAAAAAATCAAACATGGTAAAAATAGAGATCATCAATCAAATTTTATTCTTGACGTGCTTGTTTTTTCCTAATATTTTACATAAAGGTGTTATTTCTTCGCTTAAACATATTTGAATGTTTAGTAGGGCTGTACCACGGAAGGGGGCTATCGGGAATGATCATCCCCCCGATTACTTCCGCAAAATTGCAAGCAACCCTTCCAAAATAGAAGCCCTTCACCCCCAAACAATATATTCTATTTATCTCCCCCCCCCAAAAAAACGGATACGACGCTGACGGAGAGACACTTTTTTATGTACGGAAGCACAGCTAGAAATAAACAAAACGTTGTTTTTAAGCAGAGATACCATGGTGGCAAAATTAGCTTCATTATTGACAAATCGTAAGATGTTTGACAAAGAATTCTAGACTCTAGGTCTGGGTGCTTGACTGTAACTAGTATGGACAATGCATCAAAACTTCCGTTTGAAGTTTTGATGCACCTTCCTGAAGACACATCTGACCAGACATGATTCTAAAAAGAGATTTTATTTAGCCATACATGTGAACGCCACGTAGAATTCCCTGTAAACGTACTTTTATTGTAGAGTCAGCTCATTTATGTTCCCCAAATGAAACAAGGGTCAAGGGCAAACATTCTATGAAACTGGTCGTCTTGTATGTAACGGGGTTGCAGCATATACTTATAAATTTAAAAAAACGAAGTTTTTCCGAGGGAAGTAAAGAGCGAAGTTGAAACTTAAAACGGACAAAAATTGTTACTTCATAGCCTATTTGATACATATTAATATAACTAGTACAAGTAAACCAACTGATTATGTTTCCCTATGCTTTTATGATTATGCAAAACTAGCGCTTTACTGAGACTACAAAGTCAAGCATAAAAAACAGGATTATTGATTTAAGAGTCAAAAGTGAGCATGTAGCCTGACAACACTATAGGAATCTATAAAGCTTCTAATAGTCTTACATCAGTTGTGACATTAGTAACTTTCAGTATACAATTAAAATTATCTCAAAAACTTAAGGATAAAACTAAATATTTTTTAATAGCCGCGAAATGATTGAACAGCATACAGAAATGTTGGATTGATTTATCAAGCAGTATTTTGCTCTCACCAGCTATAATACCAATAGTCGGTAATATACAGTCTAAATTGTAAGATATATGTTTTAGTATCACTTGAAATGAAATCAAATAAGACATAATATGAACTCTGGAAATCCGATTGTTTCTCTCTATACAAGAGTGAATTTCAAGCTATAATACAAATTCTAAAGCTAGTCCATAGTCCTAATACTATCAAGATGGCCTTACTTCAAACCTGTGTACAAACTAATCATGACATGTCCTTTTCAGAACCAAAACGAGAGCCAGTCATTGAACTGTATATTATTTTATAAATAAATATATATTATTTTGTGTTTTCAGTAAAGCGCTAGTTTTTTATAATCATAAAAGCATAGGGAAGCATAATTAGTTGGTTTATTTGTACTAGTTATATTAATATATATTACATAGGCTGTGAAGTAATAATTTTTGACCGTTTTAAGTTTCAACTTCGTTCTTTACTTCGCTCGGAAAAACTTTATTTTTTTTAAATTAATCTCTATTCGTTTTTTATTAAAATTTAATGCAGAAACAACGCTGCCATGATCTTTTTTGTTTATACGGAATAATGTATGTTTGTTTTAAGTTTTAATGCCACTTCTTAGTTTCAAATGAAAGCTCATTTTCAATATAATTTCTTATTGTCACCGATCCAGTGGAGATGAGACATCTCTAAAAAATGGTGTTAATAATAATGACAACTATGAAAAATTTTTAGTCTATAAAATAGAGCTCATAATCCTCACTTAGAAAAACAATACATGTTTTTCAGGAACATTTGTTTTCCGATGAGCAAAAAGCTGTTTTTACTCGGCCGACTTCCCCTGAAAAGGCCATAATGAAGACATGGCTTTACAAATCACCTACTGACGAGCAGAAACTAGAAGACTACTATAACAAAAGAAAGCAGTTTAAGGGCTCATTTAAAAGCTCATATTTATACTTAATCACTTTTTATAAATTTGACTTGATAGCACAATCCCACAAAGTCCACTTTCGGTTGTTTCCCTAACTTTTTTAAATGAAACAAGTGCCTTTTCCAATGAAATGACCAAAAAAAGGTGATTTCAAACCTAGGAAAGAGCAAAAACTAAGGGAGCAAGGATGTCCCTTACCCTCAATTACCGCCGTTGGAGCTGGTACACAGGTTTCATCACTGAGTGAAGTTTGAAGGTTCAATTCAAAACTGTTGATCAGTCAAGCTTGATTTTTGGCAGAAGTTTAGTTGAAAAGTTTTTAGATTTAGTTAATTTGTTTTCGCAATAATCTTTTACTTTTAATGTGACTAGTTGATTTATGAAACTTACTAAGGGGGTCTGGAGGGGAAGTATGTGTGAAGAGTTCTTATAAGCCTTCAGTTAAGTGTTTTAGACCATAATTTTTGCAATGGTACCGTTTTATGCATCCAAACTCTTCGACTTAAGAAGTGGTACCAAAAGTGCCGTTTTAAGTGCTATATGGCACATTTAGATGGTAAAATTGTTAAAAAGCACGTAGATATGATTAATAGGTTTAAAATCTACCTTCCCGGGATATGCCTTATAAAATGAGTGCTTCACGCTTTAAAAATAGTGGATTATCTGAAAAGTAATCATAAGAAGAGACAAACCATGATTGATAAAAAAAATTCAAGCTGGAATCGAACACATGATAATCTAATTTGAAGTCTAGTGATGTGCTGACAGAACCACGCCTCTAATAATGTAATTTAATATATTGGTGTTTGTATCACTTTAATTGTGTAGCATATTAAGGGAGACTGGAGGAGGAAGTTGCAGGAGGTGTTCTTACAAACCTCCAGTTAAGGGTTTTTGCCCATAATTATTACAATGATACCGTTTTATGCTTCCAAGATTTTCTACTTAAGAAGTGGCACCAAAAATTTTGTTTTCAGTGCTATACCTCACTTATGAATGGTAGAATTGATAAAAAGCACGTTGACTACAGCAAAAGTTTTCAAATGAGCCATTAAACGTCACTCTAAAAAGTTCTAGTAGTCTACTCCCCCTAGCTTTTCCACTTGAGACATGGCACCAAAAGTGTCGATTGTAATGCTATTTGAAACTTGCAGATAGTCAAATTTATAGGAAGAATGTAACTTTGATCGATTTTTTTTTATAGGAGCTATCAAAAATCTATCTAAGATGTTCTGGTAGCCCGCTAGCCCCACCCCTCGAGAAACGGCATAAAAAGTGTCTTTTTTCGTGCCATTTGGCACTTGCACACGGCGAAATAATATAAACCAAATGAGAAATAGCTTTTGAATGAGCTCTTAAGCATCTCTCTATGATGTTCTAGTAGCCCGCTAGGCCTGGAAAAAAGAAGAAAAAACGACCGTTTTAACATTTTTTTTAACTTTTAGTTACTGTCCGCTGTAGTTCGCTCTTTACTATGTTGCAGCTAATGCTTCAACCATGACAAAGAGTTCATTGCAAGTTAGCCACAGAAACTATTTGACATTGAAATATGTGAAGTTTATTAGATGGTAGAGTTTGCAAAAACCTAGTAAGCGTAAGGAAAAGGTTTTAATTTAACCCTTAAGCATCTATCTACGACGGTGTGGTAGCCTGCTAGTGTTTCAGTAGCTTACTGATGAGCAGACGAGTTATGAAACTTACTAAGGGGGCTGAGAGGGAACTGAATGAAAGGGGTTCTTGTGAACCTTCAGTTAAGGGCTCTGGAACATAACTATAACAATGATACCTGTTTTGTACTTCAGAGCTATTCCACTTAAGAAGTGGCACCATAAGTTCTATTTTCGGTGCTATATCGCACTAACGAATATAAAATTGAAAAAAAACGCGTATATAAGAGCAATAGCTTTCAAATGAGTCATTAAACATCACTTTTATATATATATAAGTACTGCTAGCCCAATATCCCCACACTGTAAAATAAAATTGTTTTTGATTCAACAAAAATTGTTTGTAATGCTTATCAACAACAAAACTGGAATTTCAATAGCTGAAATTGAATATTGGAGACTTATTTTGGAATTCCATGGTCATTCTGGAATTTTCAATTTGTTGAGAAACAAAAATGTTTAATTCCCATACCCGAATTGAATTTTCAATTTGTTGACAAAACAACATGTTAGATTTTAAGATCCTTATTGGATTTCCATCTTGTTTGCTGGATTTCCCGTTCCCTTATTGGATTTCCATCACTAGCGTTGTTCAATTTCCTAGGTCTACAGTCTAATATCTAGTTCTCAGGATTCAGTTTCCCTTTCTTCTTTCTGAATCATCAATAAATACAAAAAATAATCTCATTTATTTTACAAGAACAGAAAATTGCAACAAAAAATTTCTCCCAGATAATATGACACCTCTTAACGGCTGCATTTTTCATGGTGGAAATCAGTAAATCAATGACGTAGTAGCAGGCCGACAGAAGACACTTGAGTAAGAGATGTCTTCCAATCTGGAAAACAGTGATACACGGACCTGAAATGAAGATGAAATCAAATCGAGGCACAAATAAAAGAAAGACTTCCCCCTTTTTTTCTACCTCTAGAGCTGAACGGTTGCAATAATAATGCCACGAATCCTGTCTTTTCTTGTCTTTCCTGTCATACCTTGGACTTACTCATCAGATCTCATTAAATCTCTTGTTCGCCGACTCATCAAATCTGTGTGTTATAAAATTGAAACCTTGCAAAATTGATCTTCTGCTTAGATGAACTACAACAAAATTGTTTTCAGCTTCACAACTTAGCTCAATCCCAATGTATAAGGTTTTAAAGATATGCAAATACATTTCTTAAATTTTGAAAAAAAAACATTGATACGGCTTAAAATTCTACTCAAATAACAGGAATTGCATTTTCGGAACTAAACGTTGAGAAAAAGAACTGATAGCTGAAAATTAAGGTAAAATGCTGTTTTTTCAAAATTTCAATAAGTATAGACCTGTCATGTAGGCAAATTTAAGGACCATCTAGAGGGAGAAGGAGTGGAGGTAGGTACTTCAAAATACCTTCAGGGACATACTTTGGTACTTTTGTACTATCTGGAACACACGCACTATATTATATAGGGAAGATACGGGTTTCTTTCAATAGAGAAATGGATTGTAAAGCGTAGTTTGTTATTGGGTTTACAATATTTAAACTATTGTTTTTTGGGGTTTAGGGGGAAAAAAGGTACCAAGGTTTGGTTAGGTATTTAATATATGCTATGCTTCACCCCACCCCCCCTAATGTGCAAATATATGGCCGAAATTTGTTTACAAACTATTATATTTTTATCCTATTTTGTTTTACATCAATCGAACTTCATTTTACGTGTGTGTTCCAAGATAGTACATAAGTGCTCGTATTTTAGCATGTACACCTATCCCTGCCAGTCCCGTTTTTCTGACCTAACCTCTTCCCAAGATAACTCAAAGTAGCTAAAGTGGAATTGGAACTGTTCTATTAGCTGTAAGCCACGCAAGATATATGATAAAAGAAACTAGTCAGACGGGCTCTTTCAACGGAGACTTTGATTGCAAACAGTGGTTTCTCACTACGTTTACAATATTTAAACTTTATCTTTTTGGGATTTATGGGGGAAAAAGGTACCTAATTTAAGCTCCATCTTTGGCATATGCAATGATTTATCCCCACCCCCCACTAATGTGCAAGTATATAGCCAAAATTTGTTTCTAAACTATAATATTTTTATTCTATTTTGTTTTATTTCATTAGCATTAACCAAACTTCACTTCTTGCATGGTTTACAGCTAATACAACAGTACCATAGAATTTTACCAAACTTGTTTTCATTTATAAAAATAAACGTAAAATAAATCTTAACATTTTGGGAAATATAAGACACAAGTTATCAATATTAATAAACTAAACTGAATACTTACCATCACAATCAGACTGTCTTCTCTCTTTTTTGACAAATCAGGCTCCCTGTTGTCAAATCTCTTAATTCATCAAAATCCCTTTTTCTTCTGAGGCTGGGAGTGTTTGGGGAGTAGATATTAAACGTAATGAAATTGATATATTTGGAATCTGCATAAAAACCCAATTCTTAGCAATTTTTATCAAAATTCCATTTTGAATTTCGGTTAAAATTTAGCTGAGTCGCTCCTTAATTACAGTTTAACACAGTTTGATAAAACTTATTGGACTAACGTCCTATTTTTTAAATAATCCTGTAGCACACCGGAGTTATTGAAGCACGATTCATGCTGTTAAAGTGTAGTATTTCTGAGTCCAGTTGAAATGTACACTATTTTAGAAAATTCTCTTTTTTGGGGAAGCTTTTGGTTACTTTACGTGAACGCAAAAGACTAAAATACCCTTACAGGCGTCTTCTTTTCTTCGATATATTTGCTTACTTGGTTATTCAGCGTAAGCAGCAAATTTATGTCAAATCCAGGGAAGAATTTTTTTTGAAACGCTTATTGGGTTTCATTACAAAAATGACATTCATCGCAAAAACAAAAGTTTTTCCCACAAAAAGATTTCCGTTCTTAATTAGAAAAAATTGAATTCAGACAGCAATATATTTTCACTGTTAGCACTGTTAAGATTAGGGTAGCACCTTAAGAAATTTTCTACCCACAGAAACTCACAAAAAATGCATTTAAAAAAAGCGATTGTAAAAGTTAAAAGATAATTTTTGTACATAAATTTCTGCGTGTTCATTTTGCAGACAAGAAAGCTCAACTTGTTTCAAAGTAAAAATATATTTCCTTATTTATAATTATCTTTTTGTGCACAAAATTAAATTAGCATTCCCCTTTTTCTGCTATAATTCAAATATTTGAATTGAATTTATACTGAACATATTACTTTCAATGGTCCTATAATCAAACTTAAATGATATTCAAGAAACTTCAAACTACTCTTGAAGTTCAAACTGTGTTGATTGATATAACCTATTTACGGTGAAACCCTTTGAGAAATAGCAAAAAAAGTGCGATTTTAGTGCCATATGGCACTTACAGATGGCAGAATCAAACAGTTCGTGTTAACGAACTGTAATTAAGAAGCGACCCGGCTCAATGGTAACCGAAATTCTAGAAAACGGGTTTTTGATACCAATAGATACATCCAAAGAATTCAAATATATGAATTCAAATATATAACTTTCATCAAGTTTAGTTCTACCCATCAAAAGTTATGCGCCTGAGAAAATTTGGCTGATTTTCGATCTTCGATTTTTTACCCTCCAAAAAATGGAGGGCAACTAGGCCCCCTCCCACGCTCATTTTTTTCCCAAAGTCACCCGATCAAAATTTTGAGATAGCCATTTTGTTCAGCATAGTTGAAAATATAATAACTATGTGCTTTAGGATGACTTAATCCTTCGAAGTCCCGGGGGGAGGGTTTAAAGTTATGAACTTTACCCAATGTTAACATATAGTATTGGTTATTAGGAAGTATACAGACGTTTTCAGGGGGGGGATTTTTTCTGGTAGTAGGGGGTGAGTGGATCAGGGGTTAATTTGGAAAATCTTTCCATGAAGGAAGTTTTCATGGGGGAAGGGACATTGCTATTAAGAGGGCACCGGATTTCCCAGCATTATTTTTAAAAAAGATTAGAAATTAAATATAAAAAAAACAAGTTTTCCAACTGAAAATAAGGAGTAACATCAAAACTTAAAACGAACAGAAAATATTAGGTGTATGATTGGGTTCACCCCCTAGGCAATACCTCGCTCTTTAAGCCAAAGATTTTTTAGTACTTTCATAAGAGCTATTTATTCTAAATAACGGTCTTTGTTATTAAGGGGTCATTTTAAAAGAATTGGAACAAAATTCGAACTTTAGCTTAAGGAGCGAGGTATTGAATATACGTTTTAAAAATATATGAATATAGATGTTCGTTACGTAAGTTAATTCGTAAATTACGCATATTCATTACTAATAAAAACGTTCGTAAATAAAATTAAACGAGTTTCGAGAAAGCCATTTAACCAGATGAAAGTAAAATTAATATGCAAATATTGTTTTAATTATTCATATATGGTGAGCCAAAATCAAAACCTGCATTAATTCAAAAACATTCAAAAATTAAATAAAAAAAAAAATTTTTTTTAACCGAAAGTAAGGACGACGTTGAAACTTAAAACGAACAGAAATTATTCCGTATATGAAAGGGGCTGTCCCCTCCTCAACGCCTCGCTCTTTACGCTAAAGTTTGACTTTCTCACAATTCTTATTTTTTTTAAACAATAAAATACTTTATCGTAAAGAGCGAGGTGTTGAGGAGGGGACAGTCCCTTTCATATACGGAATAATTTCTGTTTGTTTTAAGTTTTAACGTCGTTCCTTACTTTCAGTTAAAAAAAAACTTGTTTTTTTATTTAATTTATAAAAAGCACGTAGATATGAGAAATAGCTTTTGAATGAGCCATTAAGAATCTCTATAATATTCTGGTAGCCCGCTAGAACTGTTGAAAAAAAGAAAGAAAAAAAAAAAAAAAAAAAACGGGAGACAGATCAGTGCTACCGATGCAAAAACTTGATTTTCCTTGTTGTTCAGGGACGGGGACTGTAACTTCCCTGTACAAGGTTTTGACCATGTTGATTCCAATGGTACACTTTTCATTTTGATCTGACGCCATTTTCGAGGGGTCTTAGGCTTTTTTCGAAATCACCATAAATTTCTTTTCGCAATAAACTTTTACTTTTAAGACGAACCGAAATAATAGTTAACGTTCCTGAGTCAGTGTCGGAGGGGAATTTTTTTCACTAGGTAGTTTTTTTCCAAAACGCGTTTTTTAACTTTTGGCTACTATGGGCTGTGGTTCGCTCTTTACTAGGTTGCATCTGCCGCTGTAACCATGATACCTTGCCGGGACATGCTTTAAAAAATGAGTCTAGAAAATTACTGAAAAAAAACAACAGCGAATACCGGTACCGATATCCCCGATACGATACAAGCGATACCAATACGCCCGATACCGATACAAGCGATATCGATACGCTCGATACCATATACAGCCCTTCCCCAGGGACTATGGAGGTCCATTTCATCATCAAAACCATATAAATTGAATTTTTGAACTATGTTAAACAAAATGGCTCTCTCAAAATTTTTATAGGACTAGTTGGGGGGCGGGGGCCGGTAGGGCGGGGGGCTATTTGTCCTCCAATCTTTTTGGTCACTTAAAAAGCACACTTAAAAATTTAATTCCCTTTCAAGTGAGCTATTACACACCTCTCTATGATGCTCTGGCCATCCCCTAGCCCTGCTAGAAAAAAAAAGAAAAATAGGAGACAAATCAGTGCTACCCATGCAAAAAATCATTTTCCTTGGTGTTCAAGGTGGGGGGCTGTAATTAATCTAAATGAGGTTTTGGACCATGCTGATACCATTGGTGCACTTTTTATTTAGATTTGACGCCAATTTCAAGGGGTTTCAGGCTCTTTTTTTTGAAATCACCATAAATTTCTTTTCGCAATAAACTTTTACTTCTAAGATCAACCGAAAAAATATTTACCATTCCTGCTTCAGTGTCAGATGGCAATTTTTTCACACTAGACTTTTTGTTTGAAAACCCTTTTTTCAACTTTTGATTACTATGGGCTGTGGTTCGCTCTTTACTAGGTTGCAGCTGCCGCTGCAACCATGAAATTAATAGTAAAAGTTCATTACGAAAAAGTATGTATAGTTAGGAGTTATCTGTAACCTTTTTTTTTGCCAAGGATAGAAGATGACCATAAGGTTGTAGAGAGATGTTCAATGACATATTTAAAATCTACTTTCTATATTTATGTTTTTTAAGCCGCTTTGATAGCACTAAATTGAGAAGCAGTTTTTGATAAAAATTGCATCTTGTTCAGATAAAAGATGATATAACACATTTGGTTTATAAAAAGTTGAAAAAAATACAAAACTAGAAAATTCAGAAATTTACAATTGTCGCAGAAATGCTGAGAGATTGTGTCTGTTCCGAACAGTTTCCCAACAGTCCCGAGTGAAAAGCAATGCACCTGTGATTTGTAAAAGGAGAAACAGCGATTTCGTCAATAGTAGCCTGCTTTGATAAGAATGACCTAGACCCGCTCCTACGACACTCAAAGAGTGACTTCAGAGCACCAAAAAAAAAATAAAAAAATTATTGTTGGAGGTGACAAATATGTAAAAAGTAAAATGGTAGGAAGAGATTGGAAGCAAAGCCATTATTCGAAAATACGTCCTAGCAATAACCGTTAACTTCAAAGACGTTTTCACATAAATAACTTAATTCGATTAATTTTTTAAAATATTCTTCTAGAAAATGCTATTTAAAGATTATGGGGTCGAAGAAAAACAAACAATTCAGTTTGCTGTTGACGAAGGTGATAACTTTTTCAGAATTCTTATGAAGCTCTTGATGACTGGTATAAAACAGAAAACGGACAAACTTATATCAGATCTCAAAAGGCCTCAGTAGATAAGAAAAAGGAAAAAAAGTTCATACATATAGAGGTAATTACGCCGGTAACCGGCTTTCCCCCCCCCCCCGGAAAATACCCCCGCAGAAAATAAACCCCAGAAAATGCACCCCCGTAAAAAACTTCCTTCGGAAAAAAACGCAGAAAATACCCCTCCCCCTTGTGGAGAATAACCCCCGTGGAAAAATTTCCCTTGAAAAATACCCCCCTGAAAAATATTCCTACTCCCCGTGGCTAGTTGGTCTCCAATCACTCTCGACATATAAAAAAGGAACTTGAACTCTCAGTTTCTGATTTAATTAGCACCCTTCCAAGTTTCTGCGATCATGAGGTGGAGGTGTGGATGAGGAAAGAACAGTTCCCCTCCTATACGGATTAAATTCTGCTCATCTTAGGGTTCAATATGAGTCTTTGCTTTCATAATAGCAGCGTAGATCAGAAATATTCCCAGAAATCATAAGGGAGTGTTTCCCAGAAATCATAGTGGAGTAAACTTAAAAAATAATTTCTGACTTGGCGTAGTTTAACATTTTTTTTATGTTACATGACTATTTCAAATATGTATAAACGACTATTTCGAACAAAGCTGCACTTAATGTAAAACATTTATAATAAAATGTATTTGGATCAAGCATGAAATAAAATAAACACATGTATGTGATGATTCTTGCTTGATGCAACTATCTAATATTTATTTGACTTAGAGTTCAAAATATATAGCACTAGAATTCTATGAAAGGTAATGAATATTAATAATGGTAATAATTCATTTTCGCTCTGTGCACAAAATGAAGACATACTTTGGGAACATAATAATGACTCAAAAACAAACTAAAAGCACTCCAATAGAAAAAAAATATTAGATGTTCCCATAAATATACATATAAAAGAGATGTAAAATGCAAGCGAGAAAATGTAAAATATAAATTCCCAACTAATAAATATTATTCTAAAGAAAAAGTCACGTTTTTAGTTTTAAAATCTTAAAGCCCTTTGCTATTTATGCAAACAACACAAACATTATAGAAAAAAAATATGTTCACAAGGAAAGATCATTCATATTCCCACACCCTATCGATCAAATTAGAAAGAGCATCGGATTTAACCGTTAGAAAGATCGTCTTACAAGTCTTTCAATCGTGAGAATACCGAAAGCTAGCAAGAAAGGATCAAAGTTGATTGCTGCTTTTGGAACTTTTTGCAGCATAGTGATGTGCCCACCAACTGATCAACTGATATCAGGTTTCTGTCTTGTTTGAAAGAAGTGAACTTCCGGCATCATCACATCAAAAGATGTGTAACGGTCAGTGGGCTTTAAGATGAAGTGTTTTCAGCTAGCTATTCAAGCTCGAATTTGGTATTCAAAACTGTTCTACTATAAGATCTTTCAGTCAACCGAAGTTTTGCAACAAAGGATATGAGGGGATACCTAATTGTAAGACCGAACCACGGATTACTTACAAAGACTATATCTGACAAAACATGAGTATCCATAAGTTAGAAAGCTCGAGATAGAGTCATGCTAAATTAACTGAAAGTCTATCCTAAGGAGCACTTGAACTAAATATTTCCCACGGTAATGGCCGAACAAATTCTTTAAGTTTTCAGGAATTATTTGGGTTTTTTGGAATTATTTGGAGGAATGATTTAAGTTTTCACGAATTATAATTCTACATATCTGTCCGCTTTTTACCTTTTTTGCGATTTTGTCTTTTAAAATCAGGTGAGAGCTTGAAACCCTGTTACTTAAGTTTTACAGAGTCAAGTTAAGGATCGCCTTCTAAACCCGTTTGTATTCGTCAAAAGATAACCGCCCCATTTTTGCACAGAAAAATCTCTTCTGCATAGCTAATTTTTGGTTTTCATACCGTCCAGCCTTAAGCTGTATTTGCTGTAAGGTTACTGACGACAATTTTCCAAAAATCGGGGACAGTCCCAGATTTCAGGGCCAGGTGTCAATGCCACAAAACGATACAAAAATGTCCTAAATTTTTATAAAAATGAGGAAAAAGAAGTGCAACTGTTTCATCTTAACATTTAAAAGAGGAGGGAGCAAATGCAATAATCTGAACTCTACAGAAACAGCTAAAGCTCAGTGTTGGTGTGTTTTGTTGTTGTTTTTTTTTTCATTTTGTTTTTAAGGTCAAATGAAACTTAGAAGTCAAAATTTATTTTTTCGTAATTTTGTTCAACGTTATGACAATAAACCCCAGACAAAATAAAAAAAAAGTATACTAGAAAAGAAGCCAGATGTTAAACGTGCACTGGATGATACTCCCATTTTGGATTTTTACGATTTTGAAAAGTGCTGAATTTGTCCTTTTTGAACTTAATTAAAGAAATAGTTTGGACTGTGACTACTTTTTTCGCATATTTTAAGTTTTTATTGCACAAAAACTGAAAGTGGACGATTGTATAACATTTTGAATTCAGTTTATGGAAATCAAAAACAGCTTGTTATTGCTTTAGCTGCTAGTTACATATTGTCACAATTACCCCTAAAAGTCCAATTTGACGTTTTCATTCTTCTGAAATAATTGCTGAAAAATCTGATCACCCACCTAAGCTCAAAGGGAGGCTGACCAGGGCAATGTACATTGAATCAAAATTCGATCCTTCTGACGTACTTGACCCCACAGGTCCTCCCTTTGAGGACAACTTAAAAAACATCTTTTAGCATTACTTCACAAATGTGAAAACCTTAGATATGACCTTAAGGTGTAATAAAGGCTGTATCCAGGGGGTTGAAGTTGGAGGTTTGACCTCCCCCCCCCCTGACATCTTTTTCTGACTCGTAAAAACGTAACAAAATGCCTATAAACAAACTTTTGATACGTAATTTAAAGTTTTTTGTGTAAAATCCCCCCAAACAAAAATCCCAGATACGGTCCTGAACGTAACAACGATGATCTCTGGGGTTATTTTTGTATTTTCGACAAGGTTTTACATCTCCTCTCCCAGTTAACATTGGGATTACACCCCAATTTGAGAACACGTTTTCACATCATTTTGGAATTGAAAGATCAATGAATATCCTCAAAGAAGCATACTATCCAGACTTCCTGGGTTTTCTTTCATCTTTTTTTCCAATGAGGTTCTTCTCATTGGCTGATTCTATTTGATCTGGATCTGAAGCGTCTGGGATGTGTATGTAGAAATTGCTCCTCCGATATGCGTTGACACATTTTACGTAATTGCAGTTTTGTCTTAGATTTATTCGAGTGTAATAAAGAAAAATATAGTCAGTCTTTAAAACTTCTACCACTTAATGATAAAATATCAAAATGTAAGAAAGTACAACCGAACAAAAAATAGAAATAAAAAAATCAAGTAGAGTGAGGAAGGAAAGGAGGATAACCTAACTGTCTGAAAATGAAAAGCAGCCTTTTTACCCCATTTTTCAGTTGAGGAATCTTAATAGTATGATGTGGTCCCTGGTGGCTAGGCCTTGGTTTTATGATTTTTAGGAATAGTTTACTGGCCTCAAACATGAAGCAATGCAATGCAGTGCCAAATTGAATGCAATTGTTCTTACATTCTTCCTTCTCTGTTCTTTTTGTATTTATTATATTTTTTTATAGGTTGTATTTTTTGGTACTAGTGCATTAGATGGCCACTTCTAAATAGTCAAGTTTGGTTAATGCTAATGAAATAAAATAAAATATGATGAATACATAATAGGTTAGAAACAAATTTTGGCTATACATTTGCACATTAGAGGGGCTGGGGGGTAAAGCATAGCATGTATTAAATACGTAACCTAACCTAATCTAACCTAGGTACCTCCCCCCCCCTAAACCCCAAAAACAACAGTTTAAATATCGTAAACGCAATGAAAACTAATTTGCATTCCATTTCTTAATAGCGATCTCTCTGAAAATAACCGGTCTCTGGCGGGTTTCGTCTGTCATTGCATGACTGGTTTCCTTGCATAGTATATAAAAGTTACCATCTTATGCACTAGTACCTGGTGGCTAGGTGGTAGCACCTAGTACAAGTACCCTGGTGGCTAGACCTTGGCTTTAAGATTTTTAGGAATAGTTTACTTGCCTCAAACATGAAGCAATGCAGTGCCAAATTGAATGCTATTGTTCTTGCATTCTTCCTTCTCTGTTCTTTTTGTATTTATTATTTATTTTTTTATTGGTTGTAGTTTTTTTTTATTCTCCAATATGAAGTATTTTATGTCTATTTATAATGTACAATCCAATTATACATTCATTGATAATGTTTAATTTTTTCTCAGTATAATGACTTGAAGTTTTTCATGAAAAAATTAAAAAAAAAAAAAAAAAAAAAACAGAGAAAAGAGTAGAATGTTGCATCAGAAAACAACATACCAAAAGCACTGGAGAGAGCTTTCAAGAACTACACAAACATGTCTTCATGAACACGAAACAAACATGAGCCTAAATGTCTTCCTATTTCTATTTATTACCCTGGATTCTCTATAGTAAACTGTATAAGTATTTCAGCTGAATAAACCCTGAACTCAATGCCTCTTGATAAAACAATCTTGTAGGATTGCCAGGATCCGGCTAATGTTGACCAATGAAGTGAAGACAGCTGGAAATAGTTCACTCTTGATTTTTTGTTTCCTATAGTCCATCTTGCCTGACCTGTCAATCGAATCGTATTCAACTCTGCCGAAGTGCACCTAAGCCTTCAAATTGACAGGTACTAAGTCTCCCAATCCTCAGCGGGATCCTTAACAAAGCACTGACAAATTGCTGCTCGAAGTTATTTAGTCCTCAGGTTTTCTATTGAATTTCGTCGGGTATTTAGTGACACAATTCAATGGGGCTGGGTCGAGGCACAAAATGGTACACTGCACGTCAATAGAGTGTCGACTGAATAAAAATAAGGGAATATTAACTCCTAGGATAAAGTCCCATGAGAAAGGATTACCAAAGCATTCTTCTCTATTGCTATGCAAAACAGATATCGGATGACAATGGTAGTGTCTTCATCAGTTCTATGTGTTATACTAGAGTTGCTTGAGCTGTAATCGACTGTTAAGAGCAACTGATGAGTAGGTCTGATTTAAATGGTGTATATTGTTGAAAGCAAGTGTGCCTATTAAAACTTTTCTTGGAGGAGGGGTAAGCCCATAAAATTCATCCATGGGAAGGGGGCAAGGTTCGAAAGAAAGGGTTTTTGCCAGAATGGACTCATGTTTTACAAAAATTTCATAGCTTAAAGTATTTCTGGTCTTATAAGGGGAGGTTCCCTGCCTTCTCTAAGGTGTGCCCTTGGATGATGTGTCTGTCTTAACCAACTTTATAATTAAACTATCTCGTTCAGTTCCTTGAATTTACTCTTGATCTGATAGTGCTTGTTCACTTCTGTACTCCGTCATTCAGTGGTGTTTTACGGTAATATAGGAAGCATCATCACCAGATTAAACACCGTTAATGTCGGCCGACGTTCCTAAAATAAATTGTTGATCCGCCTTCTAAAGAATATTAGCTCCTATTGAGCTCCAATTGAAACTTTTTTTTTTATCGGAGGTAGTCGTTTGTTATGGATTTGATAACTTTTTAAATGGTCTAGTTTATTGATTGCTTAAGCATATATTGTTTAAATTTACGAATACCCTTATTTAGAAAATTTAGGGATAATTTCTTGTACTCAATGACTTACGGTTTACGGTCTAATATTCTTCTAATATGTTTCTCTGACACTCAATCCTAATGAAATATACCAAAGTAAAATGAAAATATAATACCTTCGAAAAAAATTTGGGCTACATATTTGCAAATTAGGGGGAGGGTAAAGTATAGCGAGTCTGCATGCCTAATGTATTAGGTACAATTATTCTGTTTATTATGTAGTAAGAATTGCAATTAACTATATATTTTTTCATTTAATAAAAAGGGGCGTGGAAAAAAGGATTGTAAGAGGGGGGCTGGTTGTCCTCCAATCTTTTTGGTCACTTAAAATGGGGACTATAGCTTTTGATTTCCAACCAAATGAGCCCTCTCTTAATCCTTTAGGAAACTTAGTTTGATATGATTACCGATGTGAAAAAAATACAATAAACACGCATCCGTTATCTTCCTTTCGGCAAAAAATGTAAATTTTCACATTTTGTATATTGGATCTTGAAAGTTCTACAGTAGCGCTCACTGATATTATTCTCTGATATGCCAAGTCAAATGTTGTGATTTTCATTAAAATCATTTAAATTTGTGGGGGTGTTTTTCCACTTTTTCAAAAATTGGGCGAATTTTCTCAGTATCGTTGCTTTTGATGGGTAACATTGAACTTAATGAATTGTACATATTTGGAATTAGTATAAAAATTTAACCAACATAAAAATGTGTTAATGTTATGTGGTACATAAGAATAGGGTAAAAATTGAAATATTTAATTAGAGACCATTATAAATTCAACTTATTTACTAAAAAAATTATAAGAGTTGTTCACCACCGAGTTTATCAATAACTGACGAGAATTGGGGTTTGCAGTATTGTCAGGTTAGCTTCAGTAAGGAACATTCGACGAAACATGTCACTCTACATGCTATGGAAGATATTAACTCAGTACTTAAGAAAGATGAAAAGTAAATGGGCATTTTCATTGATTTTAGACAGGCTTTTAACATTTAAGATTGTATTGGAAAGGTTACATTTTTAGGTATAAACGATAGTATTTTAAATTAGTTTGAATCGTTTTTGAGTGAAAGAAAGCTGTGTGTGACTTTAAATAATAAATATTCTTCAAAATTTTTATAGAATGTGGTGTTCCTCAGGGATTAACTAGGTCCACTTTTGCACCTGGTGCTCATAGACATAACGAGATTCTGCATTCCCGGAGCTTCAGTTACTTTATTTGGTGACGGCATAGCGTTTGTAATTACAGTGCAGTCACTTCAAGACACCCTATTAAAGGCTAAAAAGTACTGAATGACCTAAAAAATTTGTTTTTACTAGCCTACTTAATGTCAATTCACCAACAACCAATCATATTATGCTCACTAGAACTGGTCCTGCTTCCTTTCTCATTGGTATCGTTCTATATAATGACCTACCACTCACAAAAGACATCTGGTACTACTTGGACTACTAACCCTTTTCAATCTTTTTTACTTTTCAAAATTCTACTTTTATTATAGAATTCTTTAACAGACCTTTATGTTAGTTATGGTTATTTGATTTAGGCGAGTAATTTTAGTTACAATTTTACGTGACTTCAAGTTTTGTAGAATCAGGCTGATATTATCATGGTATTGATAGCACCAAGTCACTTGGAAAGTTTGATAGTTTAAAGGTTGATAAAATAATGAATTATCAAACAGGAGGGTTTGCGTTCCAAAATTACTTGTATTCCATTGTTTGAATGCCCTTGCATCAAGTTTTTATTACTATCATTAATATTTCAAGCCCAATTCGTTTTTATCATTATTATTTGACTAGGAGCTAGGAGTGATGCTAGTCTTGCATCAGTCATAGTCCCAAAAATGGACCACGGTTTTAAAAGGAAAGGCAGATTTGCTTCACATATCAAAACAGTATTCAATGTGGTGGCAGGACTAATCTCTAAATGGATTACCCAATCATAGGTAGAAACTCTTATAAACTTAGCTGTAGTAATTCTCTAGTAACAGAATGTCCAACAGTTTTTAGTGAATCCAAGAGATTTATTTTTAGAGTGAATCCAGATTAATGTGCGGAAGAAGGGGAAACTATGGTTCTCTACGTCCAATGACAGTATTATTTTATTAGGCACAGTTAGCATATATATTAATTCGTACGTATGTTATCGTGAATGCCCAAAATCTGGTCAATGTCGACATTCACCGGTGAATGGCCGAAATTCTTTTTTCTCTGTTTGGATTCAATTAGCTTGTGAGTCAGTTTTTTCGGTCTTATGCAAACTATGATGGTAAAAGCTAAAGTTATGTTAGATTATGTTAGTTTAGGTTATCTTAGTTATAACACGGGTAGGTGAAACACGGGTATCGAACCCAAATTTAGTCCATTAACAAAAGCACGACGGTTGAAAGGAAAGCTCAAAAGGAAAAGAAGAACAATCACAGGATCAAAAGGAGGAGCAAAAACATGAAAACACATAGAAATTCAAGATTGCAGCAACAAAGAAAAATGGAAGTGAAAAAAGAAAATAAGAAAAACTGATTTTATTTTCATTAAAATGTAAACGTTTCTTCTCACCAACTACATTTTTAGCCTATAAACTTCAATTTAATTTTTTCCTATAAATTTTCATGGTCAGCTTTTATGGTGGTATTTATCCTTATTTATTGCTCTCAATTCTATTCTTGAACCTTTGACTCGGCTTCACCACCAGTTGATCCTCTTTAACATACTAGATAGTTCTGGATAAAATCTCCTATAGACTTGACTAAATCCAGAGGATACAAAACAGCTCAAATGCAATTTTTTTCTTGGGTTTTAGAAGTGAAACGTAAACCTCCATTTAGAGATTTTAGGCCAATGTAAATCAAAGGCTCAAGTGAATTTTTTATTTTGACTTGGGAGGGGGCAGAGATAAACCGAAGGGTATTGCATATATACAGTTAACCGAAATAAGATGTCTGCAGTATCTATTGGCCCCCTAAAATAATCTCTACAAGTTTTGAGCTAATCGAACACCAAGGATCAAACATGCTCCCCTTTTCCACTGTAAAATCTATGCGTAAAAAATGTGCAATTTGTATAATCGATAGCCCCTGCTTAAGGGAATGTGGGTGCTATGTCATCTCTGGAGGTATATTTGTTGGATTTTTCGACTAGTTTGAACAAAGGGCTTATCTCATAATTTGGACCGGATCCCTATGGGGTTGTTGTTGATGGGTCAACAAAGAGCTCTAGAGGGCTTCTGGCTGCCCTCTAATGTCTTTCAAAAGTCAAAAGGGCACTAGCATCTGGATTATGTAATTTTAGTGGCCAATTTTAGACATGGTATTTTGATAGCATGGATGCACATAGCGACTTTTGATTTACCTCTATTGTTTCTCCAAAACCGGAATTCATTGTCTATTTGTCTCCTCGCCTTGCTTCGACGGCTTTGACCCTGATGTTTTTTATACCTTAGGTTCTTCTTGGTCCAAGGACTTTCGACTGTAAGTTTCAAACTATTCAGAGAACAATGTTTTTTTGGTCTATTCTGCCCCACCCTTGTTCCAACAACAAAAGCTTGATTCTTTAAACCCACAGATTCGCCCCTGAAAGTTTCGATCCAATTGCCAACTTAACATCAAACAGGCTCCCCCCCCCCTTTCCCCAAAGCTAAAACTGGTTTTAAACAATTAGTAATTTCCATCCTTTGGATGCCGCCCTTAACCCAGGGGATAAGGGGGCCATTTCATCTTCAGAGGCATATTCATTGGAACTCAACTATTTTGAATAAAATGAATATCAAAATTTTTTCTATCAGATGTGTTTGTGGGTTACGGAGGGAAGCGGCTACGAAAAAATTGCGGGAAAGGGGCCGGTTGCCCTGCAGTCACTTTTGTCTCTTAAAAAGGCAACTTGAACTTTCAATCGAATAAGAGCCATCCTTGGTTTCTACGAAAATCCGAATAAAGGGTTTATAGGTCTTTGCTTACGCAGCGCTAGTGCGCTGCCTATGAGTGAATACTTACTGGCAAATGATTAACAAGGACACACGCACAGGTTTTTTTGTGAAAAAATGAGTACATATATATTTAATATTTCTCGAGATGCTAATTTTTATTTGCCATGAGAAAATACTATAAAATCGTAAGTTTTAAGTCGCGGGTTTTACCACGTTCGCAGTATGTGGAACATATTTTGCTGCACTAGCTGAAATGATATCGAATTGATATTTTTGTTTGGTTGTAGAAAAGGCGATTCGTGTAACTATTTTATTATTGACCACCATAAAATTGCCGCTTAAATCAAGCATAACCATTTCATTAAAAGACAATAATATACAATTGTTATTCGTTTCCTTTCTTTGTAAAAGTTAGTCTCAGTTAATTTCGTAGCACTAAAGATTTTTTGTGTTTTGTGTTATTTTATAAAATAGAAGCCATATGAGCAAATAATTGCAAGGAAGCCGTTGTAAAATAAATTTTAGAAACCCCTCCCTCAAGCCGTTCCCAAAATGTTTTAAAGGGTTTGAAAAATCAGGTAAACTTAGCCTGTTTTTTTGCTCAAGTAAATTTTTCATTTCTAGAATATTCTCCTGAAAAATTCTGGGAATCTTGGCTTAACAAACAATCCACAAGAGCTTTCTCAAAATAAACCACTTAAAGTCAGCAAAACTTGTTGGCCTATTTTAAGATCTCCTTCCTCTCACTCCCTGCTAATTGTATAATCCAACTATTTGTGCTAAATGATGTTCGTTTTTAATTTAATTCAAATGGCTATCGCCTTTAAAGGGCTTAGGTGGTAGTAGCCCTACTCCTCTTTGTAGTAATATATGTTTCTTTTAAGTTTGACTGGGGTATTCATTTCATTTTCTGTTCGTTATAGGATTTATTTATCCGGTTATAGCCGCAGCCGTTATCTTTATGTTTGATGTAATTATTTATTTTAATTTCTGTTTGTTCTGTGTTTCACTAATTTATGTTTAGTAATTTCTGTTCCTTTTACGGCAGAAATATTAAAGGAATATATCTCTGTTCCTTGAATTTAAGGCTGATTTTGTTTTAAGAGATAAAATAAAATAATTAATCAGGTAAGAATATCAACCTTTGCTAAACAAACACTAAAGAAAGCAAACTTCTAAAAGGAATAACTGTAAATGTCTATTTCACAGTTGAGCGCAGTTAAAAAAAAGATTTCATTCATGAATAGCAACTGATTTTCTTGAAAAACTTCTCGATAATCAGCTAAAAGGTTCTTTTTCAACTAAAACCTCAATTTTCCAAGAATGTAGAAAACGTTTCAACTTTCTATTCATGTTACATAACTTACCATTAATCCGTTGTATGCAGTGGAGCTAAAAATCTATCAATGCCTGGTTCTATATCATTTCAACCAATCTATTTGCAAGACATAGACAAAAGTATAACATGAATAATAGGCTGAGCAGGGAACTTCGTATAGAAGGAGGTGTCGAAAGGGGCTCATTCACCTGAAAATTGAAAGTTTTAGTGCTTGTTTTAAGAGTCAAACGTGATCAGAGGACAACGAGCCTCCTTCCTACGCCCCTTTTAGCTGCTTTTTCTCCAATAACGTCCGATCAAAATTTAAGATAGCTGTTTTGTTCAAAATAGTCGAAAAATTTAATAAGGATGGCACAACCCCCACAGCCCTTAGGCTAAGGGTTGTAAGTTACACAAGTTGCCCATTGTCTACATATAAGTTTTGATATTGGCCAAAGGGGGCATGTTTGATCTCGGGTCTCCTTAAAGGCTAAGGACATGAAGTTGAAACTTCTTAAAGAAAGTTGAGGGGGTTGTAAAAATAAATCAAAAGACACAATGCGTATCCGGATTGTAAAAAGGGCGTCCGTGGAATATCGCAGGAACAGCTAAGGATACCACAGTGGAACTTTCGAAGCACTTTGGGGACGAGGAACTAAATAAAAAGAAACTGTGTGTATCCAAGTTTGTCAAAAGGACGGATCTGTAATATCTAAGGAACGGCTAAGCTTATTAAGTTGAAACTTTCAATATAGGTCAAGGGGAATCTTGAAATAAAGGAAAGGAATTTATGTGCATCCAGGATGTCAAAAGACTGTATCTGCGGCATCTCAGGAATGGGTAAGGAAATTCAATTGAAACTTTCAGGGTATGTTGAGGAGGATTATCAATAAATATTGGTTTATACTCCGGTTATAAAATGATGGTTTGTCAGAATGGCTTCATTACTATAGGAGCCCAAAGATTGTGCAAATTCTCAATTCACTTATTTAACAAAATGTTCCGGGCACCCATCCATCCAGTTGTATAGTAAAACTATTACCAAAAAATGTGTTGCAAAATTTTGCCCAGAATGTAAACAACAAGCAAAAATCTTGATTTTTAAGGAGAAAAGAAGATTTATTGTCCAATCAAAAAAAAATATCAATAAAAACGAACGGAAATTAGTTTAAAAAAATTTAACCACTTAACAGGTTTTCAAAGGAAAAGTTAAAAGGTACACTAAATCTAAGACGAGCAGAAATGAAATCGAATAGTAAATGAAGCGTCAAACGATCATAAATCCCTATTAATTAATGACTGAAACCCAAAACCAACAGAACTTAGGCTACGTTAGATAATCAAGCCAAACTTGAAGCGAATAGAAACTACCATAAACAGAAGCAGGGCTAACGCCCCCTAGACCTTATAATGACCAGAGCGTCATTTCCACTTCACTGAAAACAAAATACATTTTAAACGGTTCCTCTTTCATAATGTTAATAAATCAACAGGGCGGAGACTCTCAATACTGAATATCAGTATGTACCAAACTATCAATCTACATTTCATTAGTTATTTCCAATAGTTTTTTTTATCTGAAATTAAAGAGCAACATTAAAACTTAAAAAGAACAAAAATTATACCGTATATGGAGGGGGGTGCTCCTTCTTCTGCGCTCATCCTTTACGTTGAAGTCTTAAAGTTCTTGAAAAATACTTTTCATTCAAATTTGACGACCCTTGTGTTTGAGCAGTCTTTCTTAAAGAATTGTGACAAAAAGTCAAGCTTTTGCTTAAACAACGAGAGTTGAGGAAGGGGGAGCCCCTCGTATGAGGAATAATTTCTCTTCATTTTAAGTGCTGCTATTGCTCCTTACTTTTAGTTGAGAAAACTTGTTTTTTTTATTAGTTCCTGTCCGTTTTTCAAATAATGTCAGAAAATCCCCTTCCCTCAAGCCCCTTGTGAAATATTTCCTAGGAAAATCCCCCCCAGAAAATTTTCTCTCCATGAAAAATTCTCTCTGTGAATTACCCCAGCCCCCCCCCCGCGCATAAAATATCCCCAAGGAATTACCGTATACTTCCCAATAGCAAATACTATACGTGACAATGGGGAAATTGCTTAGCTTACAGCCCTAACCCCAGGGACTATGGGATGTCGTGTCATCACCAAAGCCAAAGCCATTAGACCTTTCAACAATGTTGAATCGAATGGCTATTTCAAAATTTTGATCAGACATCTTTGGGCAAAAAAGGGACTTTGGGGGGGGGGCTAGTTACCCTAAAATCTTTTTGGGCACTTAAAAGTGACACTAGAACTTTTGATTTTCGTAAGAACAAACCCTTTGTCGATCTCCCACGACCATTGGTTCCTTACAATCATCTCTGGAAAAAAATATAATAAACAAACATCAGAGACCTCTCTTATGGCAAAAAATACAAAATTCCACATATTTGAAGATAGAAGCTTGAAACCTCTAAAGTGGAGTTCTACGATATGCTGAATCTGATAGCGTTATCTAATTAAAAATGCCTTAAATTTTTGGGGGATTTTCTCTTCCTCCTTTTCAAAAGTCAGGCAAATTCTCTCAGGTTTTTAGCTTTTGATCAGTACCATTAAACTTAATGATTTTTATATATTTAGAATCAGCATACAAAGTCTATTCTTTAAAAATATAAGAATCTATTGTTATCAAATTCCATTTTTTAGAGTTACTATTTTTTTAGGTCACTATTAAGAAGCTTTACTCCTTACTTAAGGTTCGTTACAACGGACTGTTTGGTTATTATTACCTTTCCCCCCCCCCCCAAGAAACTTCGTATGGAAGGAGTGGTCATAAAAACTTAGGAGGGAGTTCAACAAAATGGCTATTTGAAAATGGCACGTAGTATAATTATGGCCCCTGCTCCGAGAGTGGTGGGGGATTGCCAAAAGACATAAATTACTGGATCTTTCAACTATGCTGAACAAAATGGCTATCTCAAAATTTTGATTGGATGTTCTTGGTGAAATGATGGACGGGAGGGGGGGCTGGTTGCCCTCAGATGTTTCGGAATTTTTAACAACATAACTCTTCTGAAAATTATGACACAAATGTTAGTGTTTAATTTAGGCATATACATCCTTTAATTGACTTGATAAATAAAAGTTAATACCATTCCCAAAAAATTATATCAATGCTCTTTCACAGCCTGGATACAATTACACTCTTCTGATTTAGTAAAATTTTATGAGCAGAAGTAGTAATAGAAGTAGCCCCGACATACCCTCAGTTGTTCTTGGTATATTGATGAGACGTCTTATTGGTAACCAGCATACAAACAGTGTGTTTTGATTTAATTTTAAAGCAACATTTAGTTTTTAAGCATAATGGGCAAATTACATAACTGTGGGGGGGTTGACCTACCGAATAACCCTAGAGATATAGTTACTAGACCATTCAGCCACGCTGAACAAAATGGCTGTCTCACAGTTTTTATTGGAAGTGTCTGGAAAATTATGAGCTAAAGAGGAGGGCTGACTGCCCGCCAATCATTTTGTACTCTTAAAAGGGCACTAGAACTTTTAATTTTCAATCAAATTAGCTCCTTTAAAATATCAATGATATCACTAGCTTAACATCGCTGCCTATGTCCTTATATGCCCTCTAGTGCTTATATGCCCTTTTAATACCTGCACGCATACGGGTTTTCTGTTTAATTGAAATTCCTCCTAAATATTCCCCAAAAGTTTCAATTTAATGCCATTAGTGTCGTTAGTTACACTAACAGTAGAACCAGCATTAAATGAATACACACAGTGTCTTCTTGCTAGCTCAAAATCCACAACCCATGAAGGTATGAAGGTGAAATTTCCAGAAAATATTTCTGTTACACAAATGATAGCCTCTCATATGTATGTATGCAGTCAAAGGATATATCAACAATACCATGACGGCAGCTTTGTATAAAAGTTTTAGATTAACGACGGCTACCGTTCAAGGTGCTAAAGTAACCAAATGATGATGTTCCTCTTACTGCGATAAAGCGTCTTTTTCTAAAAATTCAACTTCTAGTATCGCTATTACTGCTACTGCTGCTAAAGCTAAGACTACTACTATTAACTATACTCCTACTGCTACTACTATATTTACTGGTGCTACTACTCCAACCAATAAACCTAAGGTTAATAAGGCGAAAATTTTGGGCAATATTGTAACTGTATTGAAATAAATCGAAACACACTATGCCCATATATATTGGAGGACGTATCAACGATGATTCAGGATCGGTTGATGTTTTTAAGTTAAAATTTCATCGTGTGCCGAAGGGGATGTTGTAAAAATGGTGCTATATGCATATTGCTACTAATGCGACTACTGCTACTACAACTATTGCTAGGCATAATTACTGAACCTTTCCACAATGCTGAAAAAATTGATGCCTCAAAACTTTATTTGGATGTTTGCTATGGGAAATGATGGGCGTGGGGGTGGGGTCTCTCAAATCAATTTGATTCTTATGAACTGCAATATAACTTCCAATTTAAAATCAAATGAGACCCATCTGAATTCAATATGACCCCCGATTCCATAAAAAACCTTATATGTTCCCAGGGCATAGTTTAAAGCCATTGCCCTAGGGTTGTGGGGGGGGGGTTGTGCCAACCCTAGAAGCATTGTTATATGTTCTTTGGACTATTTTAAACAAAATTGCCGTTGCACTATTTCAATCAGATGCATTTGGTGAAAAGAGGGGTAATTGGGTGGGGTGGTACTTGGCCTCCTTCACTATTTACTCTTAAAAGGGAACTAGAACTTCCAATTTCAACCAAATAAGCCACCTGTAAAGCTTATACAACATCCCTTCCATAAGAGCCTTAAATGCCCCAGGGGCACAGCTTACAACCCTCGCTCTCAGGCTCTGGTGGTTTGTATCAACCTCAAAATCCTTGTTATATGATATTTGGACCATTTTGAATAAATGGACTGTATCAAAATATCCATTGGATATATCTCAGGAAAACACGAAGTGTTTATGTGTGTAAGTGTGGAGGGGGGGGGGGGGGTAGCTGCGCTGAGATCATTTTAATTCTTAAAAAGTGCACTAAAACTTATGATTAGCTATTCAATGAGTCCCCTCCAAAGCCTACACGGCCGCCCTTTTTATAAAAACCTTCTATGCCCCAAAGGTATAACTTACAACCCTTTTCCTGAGAGTTGTACGGGGGGAGGGTGTCTTCCTCACAAACATAATTTCCGAAACCTTCAACTACGATGAATAAAATTGTCATCTCCAAATTTTGATTGGAGATGTTAACGCAAATTCTAAGCGTGGAGGAGGGGGGCTGTTTTCTCTCCAATCATTTTGACTCTTAGAAAGGGCACTATAGCCTCCAATTTCAAATCAAATAAGCCCCATCTGATGTTTATACTATCACCCATTCAATAACAAACAAACAAATAAACACGCATCCATGATCCCTCTTCTGGCCAAAAATGCAAAATTCCACATTTTTGTGCATAGGAGCTTTAAATCTCTACAGTAGGGTTCTCTGGTATGTTGAATCTGATGGTGTGATTTTCATTCAGATCATTTGATGTTTAGGGTCGTTTCACCGCTTTTTCAAAAAATTAGCAAATTTTCTCAGACTCGTAACTTCTTATTGGTATTATTATATTTGATGAGTTTTACATATTCTGAATAAGCATCAAAATTTAATTCTTTTGATGTGTCTATTGTTATCAAGATTCTGTCTCTTGGAGTTTCCGTTGCTATTGAGCTCCTTACTTACAGTTCGTTACCACGAACTGTTCGATTGGTAGTAATTTCTGTCTGTTTCAAGATTTCATTATTATGTCACTGTATTTATGTTCGTTCATACTCGTGGGTACAAAAACCGAAAAAAAAATACGAAACAAGTATCGATTAATGGCTTTTAAACTCCTATTTATTAAAGTATTTAGGAAGCAATTATTTTTTCAAGGATGTTAAGTGAGAGAGATACATAATAGCACTTAAGTGTGCTTATATGAATTTATGGAAAAATGGATGATCTTTGGAGAGGCGTGGGATCCAAAAAAGCTTTTGTGTTTGCATAGTCTTTTTTATTTAATGATAAGAAGATGGAATAGTGTTTAAGGGGAGAGGGTAGATGCAGGTGTAGATGCAGGTGTAATTGATAATTTCCACTGAGCGTACCTTATGTGCTGTTCCACTATACAGTCAAGCTTCATGTAATACGGATATATATTTAAATATTTAAAAATCTATTGTATATTTCAGAATGAGTTTGCACCAAGAAACAAAAGGGGAAGCTATTACCACATACGCCGCAACAATCATATCAAAAGGAAAAAAAACCGGGCGAAATGAAAATATTCATTCAATGTTCAGGACAAAGTTCTTTTCCTCCCTCTAAGAAAAGGTTTGTTTTTTGGCCTCAAATTAAAATCTAGTTTCGTACATGAATCTTACATGTATGCATATTGCAAATGTAATTAGTTAATGGACAGTTCATATTACCCGAGCAATATAATATATATTATAGTTTTGTTGTTATGAATAGTCGCTGTCCTGTGCGACTTTTAGGTCTACAATGTCCACGAAGTTATAAAAGTGATGATCGTCCGTGAGTACTTGCAGGGAAAATAGACTGCCTGGAACTTGGAGTTACTTCTGGTCCTAAGAAAATATTAGAGATCGGTAGAAACGACCCTTCTCTTTTAAAGTTTTCATACTTTACAGATTCCATATATTTCACAAAGTATCTAGCAAACCTTTTTTCAATAAGAAAAGCCGGGTCAAATTGAGCTTACATAGATTATTAAAGTCATTGAATGTGCCTGTATCAAGTTTGACAAATTCAAAATGAATTCTTTGGCATAAGAATTATGGGTGTAGGCCTGCTTAACAGTCAATACTGTGAATACTGTCCGGTCGTTGGTATGAGTGGGATCTTTAATAGCCGCATTTGTTTACTTACTTCTACGAAATAGAATGCTAGTGTTTCAAGGAAAGTAATCAGGTAAGAGCTAGGATTGAAACTCCTCGCAGCCCTTCTGAGCTCCCGGACTTTTTTTATTTTTCCGGGATGGTTTGAAAGTTACATGTTGCTTTGTGGCAAGAGTCCTCTAAATTTTTTGGAAATATATTTGGAGTATATTCAGCAGAGAGATGACACAATATCGTGAGAATTTGATAACAATAGCTTAATCATCATTTACTTTTATCTTCATTGCCTTACTGTTGTTGTTACCCATCATGGATTTGTTCTACCGATGCAAAAGCCAACCCAGTTTCTCAAATTGATTAAGGTATCCGTTAGATATTGCATGCAATTGCCAAAATTCCAAATCCACTTCAGAGATACTACCGGTCAATCCAGGCTGCTTTTCAACAACGATGGAAGAAAGCAGATAATTTGAGTTTCTCCTCCACTTTTGTACGCTTATCCATGTCACTCCTTTGCTCCAAATTTCGCGTGGAATTCTTTCGTTATATCAAAATCCCTATTTTTTTGGCGAAGATCAATAAACTCTGCAAGCAAATAAGGTAGGATAAAAAAAATTGCTCCTAACTTAAATTATAAAAAGAAGTATTAGAGAATGCCTAAAAAATTACATATGCAAAGGTGTTCAGAATAAAGTAGTCTACTCTAAAATAAAGCAGAAGTGGAAGCGCTGCTTCGTAAGAAGATGAGCTGCAGCTGGGACCAGGTATCATTGGGTCCAAGGAAAATGGCGTGCTTAGTCTATTGGCATTCTGCCCTTCAAGCTGGTTCAACGTCACCTTCTTAAATACCCTGCCAACACCCAGATTTTTATTTTTATTTATTTATTTTTTTTTGCTTTGTATGAGGCTTGTTTGGTGCTCCAGTGAGTAAAACACAGGCTCTCCTGTGAGTACCGGGTGTGATAAATGTTATGTATTTTTTCTGGTTTGGCCCCTTCCTCCTTTTCAAAATTTTGCGTACGCCCAGGGAATAAATATAATCGTAAATCTATCCATCAGTAATCTAAATATGCAAAATCAACGGTATTTTAGAGGTCTAATAAAGACATATCTTCTCCTTTTGACTAGATAAAAGTCTTAATTCGTAAATACTCTGAAGGCCCCCTATGGACAGAGTGAAGCCATCAAGAATCCCGGTCAGTGAGCATGAATGGGCATCACGCTTTATTATCAGACTTTGATCAAAAAGATGGTTCATTATGGTGTCAGTGCTTCTTTTCAAGTCCAACATAATGAAAAAGCAAAATATCTGACAAGGAATTTGGTAAGATGATACAACCACCTGGGAAAATATGCCTGGGTGCTTTATTGAAACTAAGATTTTGAAGTTCATAGATTTTGGAACATTAATGGAATATATATGAAAAATCGTAAAAATAACTATAGATACCTTATAATAATAAAGATTAGAGAGCTGGGCCTCGAGCTCCAACGTAGGGGCTAGTGTTTAAGTAGATTTTTTTTGTAGTGATCTACTGATGTTGGCTTTACGAAAATATGCCTGTATTCAACGGTAGAATATTTTTTACTTTTTTTGTATATTAATCGTAGTAGACTTATTTCTTAATAGAATCCTGGCTATGGGACTGGCTTTACTTTTAATTTAATATGTACTTCTTCTCTGTGGCCGTCACCAATCTGAACAAAATAAATACTTTGCCTTCTAGCTTTTTTAGAAAATGGTACTCCAAAGTCTACTAAGTTCCTTAAATTTTAAACTTTCACCCGGGTTTGTAGCCTTACAACGCTTATAATTGAATATATATTGAGTTTATTTCTTGTGGAGGCAATCTAGCTTTAGCGACGATAGACTTATTACTTGGATTAAATAAAAAAAAAAAAGTTTTTTTAACTGAAATTAAGGAACGACGTTTAAAAATAAAACTATAAGAAATTAATCAGTATATTAAAGGGGCTGTCCCCACCACAAAGCCACGCTCTTTAAGCTAAATTTTTTTTTTTTTTAAAAAAAAATAAGAGTTGTGAGAAATTCAAACTTTAGCGTAAAAAGCGCGGCGTTGCGGAGGGGACAACTCCTTTCATATACAAAATAATTTGTGTTCGTTTTAAGTTTTAATGTCGCTCCTTACTTTCGGTTAAAAGAACTTGTTTTTTTTTATTTAATTTTGAACGTTTCTGAATTAATACAGGTTTTGACTTTGGCTCACCGTACATGGATAACTAAAACAAAATTTTCATATTAATTTACTTTTATTTGGTTAAATGGCTTTCTCGAAACTTGTTTAATTTTATTTATGAACGTTTTTATTAGTAATAAGTACATGTAACTTACGAATTAACATACGTAACGAACTTCTATACGTATATTAGGGGGCTCCCCTAGTCAATACCTCGCTCTTTAAGCTACAGTTCGAATTTTATTCCAATTCTTTATAAATGACCTCTTAATCACAAAGGCCGTTACTTAGAATAAATAGCTCTTATGAAAGTACTAAAAAATCGTTGGCTTAAAGAGTGAGGTATTTACTAGGGGGTTAATCCAACCATACGCGTAGTATTTTCTGTTCGTTTTAAGTTTTAATGTTACTCCTTATTTTCAGTTGGAAAACTTGTTTTTTTTGTTATTTAATTTCTGATCTTATTTTAAATAACGCTGGGAAGTCTGACGCCCCCTTCATAGCAATATCCCTTCCCCCATGAAAACTTCCTTCATGGAAAGATCCTCCCACATAACCCCCGACCCACCCACACCCCTACTACAAGAAAAAATCCCCCCAGAAAACGTCTGTATACTTCCTAATAACCAATACTATATGTTAACATTGGGTAAAGTTCATAACTTTCAGCCCTCCCCCCGGGGACTTCGGGGGACTAAGTCATCCTAAAGGAAATAGTTCTCATATTTTCAACCATGCTGAACAAAATGGCTATCTCAAAATTTTGATCAGGAGACTTTGGTAAAAAAAAAATGAGCATGGGAGGGGGCCTAGTTGCCCTCCATTTTTTTTTGTCACTTAAAAAGGGCACTAGAACTTTTAATTTTCGTTTCAATGAGTCCTACCACGATATTCTAGGGCCACTGGGTCGATACGATGACCCCTGGGGAAAAAAAACAAACGAATAAACACGCATCCGTGGCCTTTCTTCTGGCAAAAAATGCAAAATTCCACATTTTTGTAGATAGGAGCTTGAAACATTTACAGTAGGGTTCTCTGATACGCTGAATATGATGGTGTGATTTTCATTAAGGTTCTATAACTTTTAGGGGGCTGTCCCCCTTTTTTCGAAAATCAGCCAAATTTTCTGAGGCGCGTAACTTTTGATGGGTAAAACTAAACTTGATGAAAGTTATATATTTGAAATCAGCATTAAAACCTGATTCTTTTGATGTATCTATTGATATCAAAAACCCGTTTTCTAGAGTTTCGGTTACCATTGAGCCGGGTCGCTCCTTATTTACAGTTTGTTACCACGAACTGTTTGATAGATACGAGATTATATAGAAACTCGATAATATAGGAATAATACAGAGATAATATTATTTATGTAATAGATAATATGTAATATAAAGATACAATAATATAATATAGAGATGGTACAATATAATATATTATGATATAATGTGACCTAGATAATGTAATATAGATATTTTGAACGTAGAAATAATACAGAAAATGTCATACATGGTCTGGTAAACAGTTAACAAGAATGGTGACAATCAATAATCCGACCAGCTTCGAATGTATTGGGAAACCTTTGCACAAGCAATGGAAAAAAAGGCGGAAGAAGCACACAAAAACACATGCTGTTCATAAGATAAGATCTATTCCTAATTAATTAAACACACAATGAATATACAATACTAATCCCCCTAAGGCTCCTGGGTGATTAAAGGAGTAGGAACACGTACAATTCATTTATGCACTAAATAAGAAGAGAAAAGGATTGTAAAGATTGTAACGTAATTCCCAGAAAAAATACAATAGAATAGAAAAGAAAGCATTAATTTGGGAAAGTAAATTAATATGACTCCAATTTAACCATCACAAGAGAATGAAAAAAGAAAGTGATTAAAAAGATCCAATCTCTCAGTAATTCCATAGACCATTACAAATTAATACTTTGTAAGCTGTAGCTAAAATTATAAATTTTAAATTGCGTTCAACATAAATTTTTCTGAAGAGAAAATGCACAATGACACTTGGTATGGATTGTTCCGACCGTTATGATTATTAATCACAATAATCATTTTTATTGTATATAGTTCTTATATTGTTATTTATTCTATTGTGTAAAGAGTAGAATATAATTTATTTGAGCTAAAAGCCCATAGGCTATGGCAAAAATATAAAACAAAGAACCATTACGCACAAATTACACACAAATTCTGACATAATCTAACACAAACGGGATCGGAAGATCTATCCCAAACATAATTTCTATTAATGGAAATCTACAAATATTATCTAAAGCTCCTTTAATATCAAATGATGCTATGTATAATCTATCTTTTCTAGCACTAGTATATTTATTAACTAAAGCTGGCAGACTAATTATATGATCTGTCGTCCCATAGGCTCCTCTACAACCGGCCTGAAAATATCACAACCGGCCTTATCCAAAATATCACTATTTTCTATCCACCCACTTAGTCTAAAGTCTAACACCTTACAAAATAACTTCGGTTAACTATTGCCTAAATGAATTCCTTAATAATTATTATGGTTAGACCTATCCCACTTCTTAAATAATGGCACCATAACTGACAAACTCTTCAGGCCACTTATACGAACTTACCAAAGCTGAAAGTAAACTAATCAAAATTGTAGCAAAATTTGTTTTTCCCCACTTCCAAATTTTATCAGGATCCCATCTGTCCCCGGTGCAGACCCCTCATTCATAGACTTGAGGACTTTACCGATCTCCTCATGCGTAATTGGCGAGATAAGTTTGCAATCCTCTTCTGAATGGGTAGCACGCCTCTTGGCTTAAGCTCTGTGATAAATTCTCCAGTCCACCATCCTTTATGTTATCCAGCGGTTCAAGGTATTCGGACTAGGCATCAGCTCTAAGTATTTGCTCTGCTGTAGAAGGGTTAAGAGATCCTCGTTCTAGTAGCCAGAATTTTTGTTTTTGTTTCTTTGTTACAAAATTTTTCTAAATTTCTAAGTTCCTGACTTTATCTTGTTCCCTCTTCTTACTTCAGAGTGTTTGTTTGTATTCTCTCTGCTGCTGTCAATATACCAGAAGATCATATTCCTCTTTATTCTTTTTCAGCTTTCTTAGTACTTCCACCACTTCCATTTCTTCTGCACAATTGTCACCACTTTATCCTTGCCAATCTTATCTACGTCAATTTTTCTTAACTGAACTAGATGTATTAATATCAGAAATGTTCACGTCATTCATATTAATAGAACTATCAACCCATAATATACGCTACAAACTGGTCAGACCCAACCACTGTAGATAAATATAAAACAGTATGATCATTTCCTATCTCAATCATTATTAAATAAAAAAAAACAAGTTTTTTTTAACTGAAAGTAAGGAACGACGTTAAAACTTAAAACGAACAGAAATTATTCCGTATATGAAAGGGGCTGTCCCCTCCTCAACGCCTCGCTCTTTACGCTAAAGTTTGACTGCCCCTTTCATATACGGAATAATTTCTGTTCGTTTTAAGTTTTAACGGCGTTCCTTATACTTTCAGTTAAAAAAACTTGTTCTTTTTATTTAATTTTTGAACATTTTGAATTAATGCAGGTTTTGATTTTGGCTAACCGTACATGAATAATTAAAATAAAATTTGAATATTAATTTTACTTTTATTTGGTTAAATGGCTTCCTCGAAACTTGTTTAATTTTATTTACGAACGTTTTTATTAGTAATAAATATATGTAACTTACGAATCAACTTACGTAACGAACTTCCATATTCATATATTTTTAATACGTGTATTAGAGGGTTCGCCCCCTAGTCAATACCTTGCTTTTTAAGCTAAAGTTTGAATTTCGTTCCAAATATTTGATAATGACCTCTGAATCACAAAGGCTGTTATTTGGAATAAGGTTTTCATGTGAAAGAGCTAAAGATCATTTGGGTTAAAGAGTGAGGTGTTTACTGGGGGTTGAACCCAGACGTATACGAAAAGATGTTTGTTTATTCTATGCGTCTGTGTTGCTCTTCACTTTCAGTTGAAAAACTTGTTTTTTTTTAAAATTTAATTTCTTATCTTTTTTTTAGATAATACTGGGAAATCCGGCGCCGCCTTCATAGCAATGTCCCTTCCCCCATGAAAAATTCCTTCATGGAAAGATCGACCCATATAACCCCCGACCCACCCCCCCCCCCCCTACTACCAGAAAAAATCCCCCTGAAAACGTCTGTATACTTCTCAATAACATGTTAACATTGGGTAAAGTTCATAACTTTCAGCCCTCCCCCAGGGGACTTCAGGGGATTAAGTCATCCTCAAAGAGATAGTTACCATGTCTTCGACCATGTTAAACAAAATAGGTATCTCAAAATTTTGATCGGGTGACTTTGGGGAAAAATGAGCGTGGGAGGGGGTCTAGTTACTCTCTATTTTTTTCGGTCAATTAAAAAAAGCACTAGAACTTTTAATTTCCGTTTCAATCTTGCATTCCGAGATATCCTAGGACCACTGGGTCGATACGATCACTCCTGGGGAAAAAAAAACAAATAAACACGCATCCCTGATCTTTCTTCTGGCAAAAAATGCTAAATTCCACATCTTTGTATATAGGAACTTGAAACTTCTACAGTAGGATTCTCTGATAGGCTGAATGTGATGGTGTAATGTTCATTAAGATTCTATAACTTTCAGGTGGTCTTTCCCCCTTTTTTCTGAAGTTAACCACATTTTTTCATTCGCTTAACTTTTAATAGGCAGGACTAAACTCGATTAAACTTATATAGTTAAAATCATAATGAACTTCTGACTTTTTTAGTTTTTATATTTGTATCAAAATTCCGTTTTCTAGAGTTTCGGTTACCATTGAGCCGGGTCGCTCCTTACTTACCACGAAGTGTTTGATACAAAGCTGGACCGAGATGCAAGTGCACGCCTTTCATTGCATTACTCTTTAGCGGTCTCTTGAATGGGCGGGTTTTTCGAGACTGGTTTCGTGACTGGATATAAAAGAGTACGTTTAATACTTAAGCACCGAATATAATTTTAAATTAATGTATTCCAATACATATATGAAAATCGGTGACTAGTAGTGCAATGTTATTATTAGATTTGTTTAGGAATTACAAGTAGGTTTCGAAGTCTCGAGTTCGTTTCAAAGGCATTCGAGAAAGTTTTTGCGAAAATACGCGTTCCAGGGTTCTAGGAAGAGGGAGGATTTTTAGTTGTTCTTTTAACAAGAATAATAAAAACAGGCGTTTTTCTAATTATAGGAGATGGAGCCAACCCCCCCCCCCCTTATATAATTGGTATCCTTGACCTAAACTATCTTCCACTTTATGTTTATTTTTTTAATCCTTCAGTAAATGTTAGCTCATGCTTTTCCAGCTGAATCCACACTGGGTTTGACCCTTCTAAAAAAATATTCAGGCTAGCTGGCGCTCAAGCAAAGGAGACGGGGAGTCTCATCCGGTAAAACGAATGATTAGAGGCCTTGGGGCTGTAACGGCCTCAAGCTATTCTCATGCGTCATGTTTACTTAATCTGTCCAAACTCTTGTATTTTTGGAAACTTTTTTTTGAAGATAAGTTACAGACAATTTCTTTAACTTTCTGTAAGCTCCTAGTTAAGACAAAACTACGTGGTTTTGAACTTTATTTTCAAGCTAAAAATTGAACTTGAAAAATTAAAAAATTTATTATAGAACTTCTCAGATCATGCCAAGGGATAATCTTTTACCATCAGAACCATCTCCAAATTTGTTCGTAATGACCTGTAGTAGGGACAAGCTAATAGACTTTGGAAAATTAAACCACTGATTAGGGTCTTTATAAAAGATTGTTTGCTCCTTCCAAGGTATAATAACTGCTATAAAGCAATTAATGCTCGCGTACATATTATGTATGCCCTTTGCTTGAATACACATGCCAGTTTGGGAACCGAACTGGGCTAAATCAACGGCAAAATTGAAACAGTGTAAAAAAGAAAATCCTCCTAGGAACCAAGTATGTCACTTACGAATCTGCCCTCGCAGCTCTACGAATCCCAACCCTTAAAGAACGCGGGTACCATCTGATGTGTAAATTTGGACACTCCGTGCTTTTGAGTGATAAACACCGTTCCCTGCTACTCCTCATCGCTACAGTCAACCGAAACACACGCCGCAAGAACAAATTTGAATCAGTGCACTGCAAAACACCCTAATTTTTCAGGCTATACAATAACTCATCGCCTAAATCGGCCAATATTCTGAAATATATGTAACAAGTTATATCATTGACTTGGAAAACCTCGGTTTTTCATTTTTCGTCACATTTCTTTTCATTGTCTTTAATAAACTGGACCGCTGATGGCAGATTAAATGGGAGGAGCTATTTGTGCGTGCCAAGGATGTAATAGCCAAAAATCACTAAGTCGTGATCTTCTTGTTATATTGTTTATATTCAGTGGACCCAACAACTTATTAATGTAGCTGTATAAAATTTTAAACAGTAATAACTATTAATTAATACAAATTTTAAGATTTATGCATTATATTACTGAAAATTTTTGTTAGCAGTAAGCATTATTATTGTGTTACTAGTAAAATCAGCAATTATACATTAGTAAGGATTATATCACAAGCAGTTATATTAATAAAGATTATTAATCATTGATTATAATTGATTTTACATGCAATGAATTTTTTTAACAGTTTTATAGCTCGCCAAGATACGAGAGAACTTACTTTGAATCCGAAGATACTTTTTTCAGCTAAGTCTGGAAAAAAAGATGGAAATTTCTTTGGCAAAAAAATTCTAATTATTTTGAAAGCCAAATACGATGGTAGAATATACAACAGACGAATATTAGAACTCAATTAGTTTGAAAGAATCAGTTACAAATCTTAATTTAAAAAAAAAAGAAAAACACCTTACTTCGTATTTTGAATTACCGTCACCGAATCAAATAGCACATAAAAGGTTAAAATTTATCTTTGGACAATAAATTTCGATTATCACACATAAAACCAACCACTGTATATGAAAAGGCTTATCCACAAATTGAGTTTTGCATCTAATTACGTGTGCGTCCCTTTGGATTCACCAGCCCTTAGATCAAATCCCATCTAATTATGTGACTTCAAGCCAGAGTTTCTCTTTTTGAATGAAAAGGGGGTCTTAGTCATTGACGAAGTGACGGTTTATTAAGCAGATTAAGCTGATTAGGGGAGGCACCCCTTATTCTACATTGCGGTTGACATCATGAATATGCTTTTGACGATGGGCAATTGTCGCTTCTCAGCAACTAATCACATACCGCGTTCAAAGATTTTGGTGAGTCTATTATCGGCTTTATATACTCTGTTTGCTCCGGTTTGCCGAAACTGGTTTTTCACCCTCTCTATCCTTAACAAGGGGGCACAGTAGTTTGTATCAGTCAAACGAAGCGTTGTATTGACTTACAATTATTCACTGGGATTACTCTCGATAGAATTCAGTCCCAGTGGAACGTTGTTTTGTACTATAAATTGACGACTTTTTTTTATTTGGTCATGTTAAACCGTGCGAAAATGCAACCTGGTACCAAAATGAAATCTAATAAGTTTTTTTTATAGGATTGCCTCTGATTTTGCAAAAAAAGGATAACTGGAAGACTACAACTGAATTTTTTTATGGTCTTATTTTCTTTTCACCGAACAATTTAATCTAAATATATTTGAATTATGCTTTAAATAACAGTATATTGTGTAGAGATCTCCACGAATCTTTTCTTTCTGTTTCAGAAGCCCCCTCTATGAAACATCTAATTATATATTCCCGTGCAACACAATTAAATGCAAAAAATAAACGCAGTACAGAGACAAGAAGAAACTTCAGTTTTCTCCAAAGAAGTGGTTCGAAGTTTCCCATTTATGCAGTAACTTCATAAAGCAAGGTTTTTGGTTTACGCAGAACGCGTGGCGTCTTAGTTTGAAGGGTATCAGAAATACAGATTGAGACATGGCGGGAGGTGTGGGGGGCTATCAACAGTCTAAATTCTTAGCAGATTAAAAACAACCCTATTGAAAGATTTCCTCTTGCATTTATGCAGATATTAAATGAATTTTATAACTAAAGAAATTCAACATTGGTTACGATAAATGTGGGTAGGGTTGAAAAACATCCTTGCATATACTCACAGATTAAGCTTTTAAACTTGAACAGAACACAAGTTATAATAGGAAAAAACAGGGGTGTAAGTAACTGACTGTCGCACTTCTATAAATTAGAAATATAGTGGATGGTGGGAGATCCCCCAAGCAGGGGCACAGCTAGTGGGAGGAAGGGTGACTCCCCCACCCAAAGATTTATGTTTTTAACTTAATTTAGCTTATGCTTCAGCATTTGTTGGTACACGGGATGATTTTTTTTCGGCACATTCTTTATATCCCTCCCCAGACTCAAGACCCCCGCTGTGGCCCTGCCTCTAAGATATTTGGCCCTGCGCTCCAGCCATATTTTAGGGTCATCCTAGCACTGGACAGATACATATTTTAGAAAACGCTCAACAGCTAAAGTGTCAACTAAGATAAGAATTTATCCACTGTTGCTACATGCAAAAGAAATTACATTTGCTGTTTTTCTTGATCTTGGTTGTTTTTCGTTTTATTATCAATGATTTTGTTTTTATTTGTATAAACATTTGTATAGATGTTTTTGTATAAATTTACAAAAACTTTATTGTTTTATTTGTATAAACTTATATTTTGTCACTTATGAAAAGCTCCATCAAAGAAAAATCTTACCTCACGTCAACGGAAGTTTTAGCTAGTATTCAAAAACTACAGTTATGGCATGAAAATATTTATTCATATGTTTATGTACACTCCCTTTCTTCCCATACAGCAACCATTAACTGTTATGATAGTGCTTTATCCTCACTCAAGTACCAGGATATGATCTCTGATATTTTAGTTGCCCTACTTCCTCTCTTAGGCAGAGTGAACTGTAATACACAGAACTATCATCTGAACAGTATTGACAATATCATTTTAGTCAATTGGGGTCATTTGAACAAAAGTGGTTGGATGTGTGTTATCACTTGAAATTCTACTGCTCTGCCAACCGACTGCATGATACTTTTCAAAAGACAACCATTTTTTTTTAGAAAATCTCCCTGGTGTTAAAAGGGAGGAGGGGAAAACCAAAAAAAGGTAAATGATCTTGACGAAGATTATACCATTAGATTCAGCATATTAGAGAATCTAATATAGAGGTTTCAAGCTCCTGTCTGCTGCATTTTGTTTGTTTTGTCCCTGAAAAGGAATGAAGCCAATAAAGGTTGCTTTTTTATTTGTTTATTTTTCCCATGAATGATCATATCGAGCTGATGGCTCTAGAATATTGAGAAGGAGCTCATTTGAACAAAAACTAAAATTCTGGTTCCATTTTTAAGTGACCATAAAAATTGTGCTATAGGAAAGTGTCGTTTCTGTTTTCTTGTTGCACCAAACTACGATTTCATCCCTTGGAGGACCTTTCATTTTCTAATGAGCATTAAAGCACTTGATACTTTCACATGATCCAAGAAATAGTTAGAAGGTTATCATGGGCACCGGCAGGGGGGGCATGCCCCCTGGGAATTTGGGACTATAAAGTAAGTATAAGGAAACCAAAAGAAAAAAGGCATAATATGGAAAAGCCATGGAAAAAAAGTGTATTGTTCCATCGTTGACTGCCTGATAGATTTTGACCCTATAACGAAAGTGCAAGAGCCTAACTATTGATAACACAAAATCAAAGAATCAGCTATTTATGGCATCCTAAATATGTATTTGTTTATTAGTAATTAGTGCAATTATTAGTACAAAAGAAAGTTCGTATAATTAAAGAAAACACAAGGAAAACAACTTAATAATGGGCAATTTCGGTAAAAAAAATTGCCGTCATCTTTTACTTGCATTGCCAGAGTACCCATGAGCTATGAAGCCACTATAATCACAAATGTTTCCCCTGAACGGAATGCTGGGAATTTTTTATTTGCCCCGTGAACGGATACGTTTTTTGTGTTCTTTGATTATGCGGTGCTTTTCATAAACAATTGAGTCTAAAGGCATTAAATTATTTTGGGGTTTGATAACCAAGTTCAAAACTGATATTGTTAAAAAATATCCGTTCAACGATTCGGCATTGCTCAACAGAACTGAATGCTGGGAGTTTATGTCTTAGTTTTGTAAGAAGGCTATTGTTTTGTGTAAATTTTTTAATTAATTACTTTTTCGGTTTTTATATACTTTTACTTTAATTGACATACTTTTTTTCATTGCCTTTAGAAAAATGGTTGTCCTTAATCTTCATTAAATTGAAAAAATAAGTTTTTTCGACTGAAAGTAAGGAGCAACATTAAAACTTGAAACGAACAGAAATTATTACGTATATGAGGAGGGTTGCCCCCCTCCTCAATACCTCGCTCTTCACGCTACAGTTTTTGGCACTTTAAGAAAAGTTATTTATTGTTTTAATTAAACGACCCTTGTGTTTCAGGAATCGTTTTTAAAGAATTCGTACAAAATTTAAACTTTAGCGTAAAGAAAGAGGGTTTGAAGGGGGGGACCCCCTCATATACGTAATAATTTCTGTTCGTTTTAAGTTTTAATGTTGCTGCTTACTTTCAGTTGAAAAAAAAACTTGTTTTTTTATTTAATTTCTGATCGTTTTTTTAATAACGCCAGGATACCTGCCTCCACCTCCACGGAAAAATCCCCCTCCCCACAGAAATATCCTATGGGCAATTCAATCCTGGCAAAAATTTACCCCGGACAATTACCCTTAACATCTCCACTTCTAAAATTGAATCGGTAAAGAAAAAGCAAGACATATAAAGAAATTTCGTATAGGGATTCTGGCAAATTCACCAAGTTTAAAATTTCCACTGAAAAGTTCAGCCCCTGGAAACTTCCCTCCTCAAGGAAAATTCTCTCCGTTTAAAATCCTCCTAGCTGAAAATTCTTCCTTCCCTTCCCACCCGAAAAATCTATGCATATTCCAAATAGTAAATGAAACAATGTATAAACTGTTCAATCTTATAAGCTTTCTCCAGGAGCTGTAAGGCGTTATTTTTTGTATAAAGACATAGCTATTTGGTCTTTAACCCAGACTGAAAAAGAAAGCTATCCCAATATTTTCACTGAACGATTTTGGGGAACAGTTGGAGTGGGACGGGGCCTAAATGCCCTCCAATTATTTTGGTCACTCAAAAAGAGCACAAGACCCTTTCAATTCCAATAGAATGAAACCTCTCTCGACGGTCTAGGCCCACTGGGTCAATATGATTACCCCTGGGGAAAAAAAACAACAAGCAAACAAATGAAGACGCATCCGTGATCTTTCTTCTGGCAAAAACTGCAAAATTTCACATTAAGATTATATGACGTCGAGGGAGTCTTTCCTCTTTTTAAGAAAATTAAATAAAAAAAACAAGTTTTTTAAACTGAAAGTAAGGAGCGACATTAAAACTTAAAACGAACAGAAATTATTCTGTATATGAAAGAGACTGTCCCCTCCTCAACGCCTCGCTCTTTACGCTAAAGTTTTTTATTATTTTAAAAACTAAATTTGTTAGACAGAGTCAAACTTTAGCGCAAAGAGCGAGGCGGTGAGGAGGTTTCAGTTTCTTTCATATACAGAAAAATTTCTTGTCGTTTTAAGGTTTAATGTCGCTCCTTACTTTCAGTTTAAAAAAACTTGTTTTTTTTATTTAATTTTTTAACGTTTTTGAATAAATGCAGGTTTTGATGAATAATTAAAACAAAATTGTCATATTAATTTACTTTTATTTAGTTAAATGGCTTTCTCGAAACTTGTTTAATTTTATTTACGAACGCTTTTATTAGTAATAAATATACGTAACTAACGAATTAACATACGTAACGAACTTCTATATTCATATATTTTTAATACGTATATTATGGGGTTCGCCCCCTAGTCAATAACTTGCTCTTTAAGTGAAAGTTCAAATTGTGTTCTAATTCTGTAGATATGACCGCTTAATCACAAAGGCCGTTAATTAGAATAAATAGCTCTTATGAAAGTGCTAAAAAATCTTTGGCTTAAAGAGCGAGGCATTGACTACGGGGTGAACACAATTATATATGTAATATTTTCTGTTCGTTTAAAGTTTCGACGTTGCTGCTGTTGCAGTTGAAATACTTGTTTTTTTATATTAAATTTATGATCTTTTTTTAGATAACGCTGGGAAGTCCGGCGTCCCCTTCATAGCAATGTCCCTTCCCCCATGAAAACTTCCTTCATGGAAAGATCCTCTCACATAACCCCTGACCCCACCCCCCACTACCAGGAAAAATATCCCCTGACAACGTCTGTATACTTCCAAATAACCAATACTATATGTTAACATTGGGTAAAGTTCATAACTTTCAGCCCTCCCCCCGGGAACTTCGGGGGATTAAGTCATCCTAAAAGCCATACTTATAATATTTTCGAACAAGCTGAACAAAATGGCTATCTCAAAATTTTGATCAGGTGACTTTGGGAAAAAACTGAGCGTGGGAGGGGGCCTAGTTGCCCTCCATGTTTTTGGTCACTTAAAAAGGGCACTAGAACTTTCAATTTCCATTCCAATGAGCCCTCCCACGATATTCTAGGACAACTGGTTCGATACGATCACCCCTGGGAAAAAAACAACAAACAAACAAACAAATAAACACGCACCCGTGATCTTTCTTCTGGCAGAAAATGCAAAATTCCACATTTTTTGTAGATGGGAGCTTGAAACCTCTACAGTAGGGTTCTCTGATACGCGGAATATGATGGTGTGATTTTTATTAAGGTTCTATAACTTTTAGGGGGTCTTTTTCCCTTTTTTCGAAAATCAGCCAAATTTTCTCAAGCACCTAACTTTTGATGGGTAAAATTAAACTTGATGAAACTTATATATTTGAAATCAGCATTAAAATGTGATTCTTTTGATGTACCTATTTGTATCAAAATTCCGTTTTCTAGAGTTTCGGTTACCATTGAGCCGGGTCGCTCCTTACTTACAGTTCGTTACCACGAACTGTTTGATCAGACAAATTTTATCAGGCTCATAGCTTTTGATGGGTAAAACTAAAGTTAATGGAGATTATATATGTGGAATCAGCATAATAAGCTAATTCTTTTTATACATCAGTAGAGGTGACCCTAGTACTCGTGACAGCACACTAAATATGGGCATAGAATACTGACAGCACACCATATATGGACATAGAGTCATTAGGGAGAATGATTGCGTAATCGGTCAATGACCTCTTTTTCCAAGGTCGATTTATTTGATGTTTCTATGTGTAATAACTCCTGAACGAAGGTTGCACATGCGCATTGAATTCTAACTGGAACAATGTTATTGATCTAGGACTCGAGGGGGAAGTGAATTTACGAGAACTTGATTGCGTAATCGATCGTGAATGTCATGGCGTCCAGAAATAGTATTTGTTGTTGTTGCTCGAGCCAAATGTTATGAGTTCCCCGGAAACAGTTAGATCACGTGTTTCCTTCTCAGCCAATCAGCGAGTCGGTTACATCCCCCTTCTCAGCCAATCAGAAGGCTTGTTACATATGGTTTTCCCCGTTACATAACAATTCGCCCTTGAGATTTCGTATATAACGGACATGCAATGTGATTAAATTATCAGAAAGTATTTTGACACAGTGTAAACAACTACAATGGATAATATTGATGAATTAGAAGCCTTGGCAACTACAATTTACCATGTAAGTTCCATTTTAGTACATTTTCAAATAAAATTATTTTCCTTGGAAATCCTCCAGTATATTCAGCTAAAATTTAAATATTTTCCTTTACCCCAAACCCCCCCCCCCCCAAACCATACAAACATCCTTATAATCAATGGAAAACATAAAATATATTCTTTTTACCCTCCCGCCATTGTTTTACAATCCCAAATTCTCGAAAAAGAAATACCATTTCGTTAAATTCTTTCCTTCTATATCCTAGCTAAAAGCGACCATTGACTTCTGTGAATTTTTAATGAAAATACAGCTCTGGTTTTGACATAGTGCTCTAAGAGAGGTTAAAATTAGCTGACACCCCTTTTCCTATGCGTTTACGAACGCGGCAGCCAACGTCACAAGGCACTGTTTCTCCGTCAAAATTAAATACATAATATATTTTCTTTTACCCTCAAAACCTAACCCCCCCCCACCCCTCACTGTTTTACAACAAAACTCTCGCAAAAAGAAATACCATTTCGTTAAATTCCTTCCTTCTATATCCTAGCTAAAAGCGACCATTGACTTCTGTCAATTTTTAATGAAAATGCCACTCCGGTTTTGACATAATGCTCTACGCGAGGTTAAAATTAGCTTTCATCCTTTTTAGAGCACTTCCTATAAAAGGTTTCACATATCGAAATAGTTTGTTTTTCCGACAAATTAAAACGGTTTTAAGCAAAAAGAGATTGCTGTATATTAAGCTTGTAGTTTCGTAACCTTGTATTTGTCAGAGAGCCGGTGAAAGAGATTATTTTCAAATTAAGTTTAACAATATATTTAGAACATTATGTGAAAGGGTGGGGGGGGGGGTTGACATGCCTCAATTCTATTGCAATCATTGTAAAATGAAAACAAACTGTTTCTTCGCATGAGAAGTAAGAGGGGTGATTCGCTGTGTATATAGGTATACCCTTTGACAAGAAAACTAATGTGTAAATATATGCTTTGCGTATATAGGCATGCTTTTAATTTTTTTCAGGCTTTCTTTCGATAAAGTTTCTTTTATATTCCCAGGAGGGGTGCGTGAAAAATATGCTTTTTAACTTTGATATTCAAGGCTAGAAAGAAAAGTCTTTAGGAGTTGCATGAAGCTTATATTATGTGTAAATTGAATAGCATTTAACCTATGTTTGCAAAATTTAGGCCTATAGGATGCTGGGTTAACGATCTAATTTAAAGCCTATAGACCGGAAAATTTAATTTTTTTCTAAATGATAAAAATAGAAATATTGATTTCTATCCTATGGCTATAGACTACTGATTGTCTAATAAAAACATTTGATTTCTAAGCATAATATATTTCTCGCGAAATTTTTACTTTTTGCTATACTGAAAAGAGATAAATTACATGGATGATGGTACTAACTTTATGTATGTAAAAAAAGGGCAAATTATTTTGATAATAATTTTTTCTCTTATTTTTAAGGCAAATTATGAAGAATGCGTGCCCCCACCTTCCATGAAAGCCAGAGAGGGTGAGGCAGCCACATCAGTGCCAGCCCCAATGCAGCCTGGCAGTAAACTTAAGAGAGAGTGGGCAGATAACTACAATGCCAAAGCTACGCAAGATCGTGAAATAGCCGGCCCACCCGCGCAAGAACATAGCGCTGCCTCCCCGCCCGCCCTCCAAAACCCCGTAACTGGTCCTTCGGGCCCCCCAGCCCAGACGTATTATTCAAATGTAAGCCTTTTTTCCTACCTATCTATTTCTTCCAATGTTTTTTTCTTTTTCAATCCCAATATAACCATATCTCAGCGGGATCTTAACCCCTCACCCCCCAACCATTGTTTTAAATTTCTCTCCCTCGGAGATATCTATATATAATGTAATTTTTTTGAAAATAAACCACTCTTTTCTAATCTTTGCTATTTTCTATGCATTCCCCCTATCTCTTCGCCGCTATCTCATAAGCGAATATTTTTCATGGGTAATTTCTATTAATGCTTACCATTTGAAACTCAAAATCCCCTATTTTTCACAATTGAATATCACATATATTTTTAGGTACCTTTGAAACACCGACTGCTCTTTTTCACCTAATTTTGAGAGAGATTATCCCATCTGTCACATATTGTCGTTCTAATTTACACTGAATATTTCTATCGTGCCATGTTTCGCTCCTACATAGAATATAGAACTCCAATGTCCTAATATTGATTTTGCAGACAATTTGTTCTCCGCTATTTAAGAAAACACAAAATTACGCAAAGGCCTTTGAAACCTTGATTGACAAAAACTGCTAGTGTAAAACTAAAACAGGGGAAAGAAGATGCCAAAATTATTTATAATCTCGCACGAGGAGCTATCTGTCAAAACATAGCGGTATAATGCCTAAGAAGTGTGTGGGGGAAAGCGGCTTAACGATTCTCAACATTTTGAAGTTCAAACTCGTTCATCTAACCTCCATAATTAAACTCATGTGTTTACCGAACCTGTATGGAATTAGAAATATTTCAACTTTTTTGGGACATTATGTAAATGGCCGGGAGCCGCGAAGCCGATGGGTCCGGGGAGCGCCGGGGGGGGGGGGGGGCAAGGTTAGGGAAGCGCCGGGGGATACGCCCCGGGTCAGGAAAGGGCCACCGGGTTGTGCCGCGTGGCAAGTGAGGGTTGGGGGAAGAACCGTAGGTCTGGTTAGCGCGTGGTCATCGCAACGTGCCGAAAAAAAAAAAAAAATTCTTAGGGATGTATATAGAAACTCAAAGAAGCTATTTTTTCAAAAAATAGATTTGCGATAGCAATATTAAAGAGTAGGGTACTATCTTATCTATCTTATCTTTATTTGGTTTTCATGTAAGCTTAAGTAAAAGAATGCTATAAAGTACTAATCCACATTTTACCAGTAGGGGTAAATTGAAGACTTTGAAAATAAGCTATTTTTTCATTCAAAGATTGCTTTGATACCCTACTTTCTGTCCAGTGAAGAAGGGTAGGAAGCAATTCTAACACCACCAGTAGAAATTCAGGACAATGAAATCATTAACTCTATTGAAGTACCTTTCGATATTAATGAGTTTTTAGGTGATTTTTTAAATGTTGATTATAGCGCAGTTGAGCAGGGGGACTTACCTTTGCTGAGTCCAAACACATTGCAGCTTTTGGATGATTTTATCGAGGAATTTACAGGGAACCCTCCTCCTCCTCTAGCCCCCTATAACCTACTTCCACTTCAATTGAATGAAGTGGAACATAGCCCAAATATTGTTGAACAACTTGGGGGAGGGGGTACATCTTTCCCCGATTTTCAATTGTCGAATAAAATATTAAATAATATAGTTGTTTTCACTGCGACGTTTGGGGATCCCTTTAATACACTAATGGCGAGAAATTTTTTTTATGACCCTGTAGAAATTGTACATGCATATGTAGATAAAATTTGTGCACTTCTGGAGAATTAAATTCAATTGTGGGGAGGTAGGGGTTCAATTAAGGCCGCTATTGTTCTAAAAGTGTTTTATTTGAATGAGGGAACAAGCGAAGTTTACTATCATTTTATACATTCCGAGATGCGTTTGGTTTATTCGAATTTGGAAAATTTTGAGGGAGCTTTCACGGATTGGGTAGATCAAATTATAACGCATCTTGAGAACTTTAATGAAAATGGTAGTGGATCTCTAGTTCTTTTTGTTGAAAATTTAAGTGTAAATATTTGTAAATTTAGGAAAGTTTTTATTTTAAGAGGGGGTGGGGAAAAGGCAGTAGTTTTAAAATATAATCCAGATCTAGTGGGTTGTAAAGGTGTCCAGTGGATTTGTTTTGAAACATGTCAAATGTGTTTCAGATGTGCTTTCCTCATATCAGCATATGAGCCTCTAGCTCGGGACGCTACCAAGACGAATTTAGACAATTGGGCTGTACATGGGAAGGAAGGGTCCGATTTCCCAGTTGTAGATTTTTCTTGTTTAGAGGGGAAATACCCAGTAACGCTTCGATCCATTGACATTTTTGAAAGGGCTAATGCCCATTTAAATATCGGCGTTACTGTGGTACAATACGAAACAGAATTTGAAGATGGGGTTCGTTTAAAAAAGAAGGGGGTGGTCTTCCCTATAAGGGGTCCCTCAATTGATTTCGTTAAACACTGGGTTTGGTTATTTTACACACCACCTAGTCAACCGAACACAATTGGTCATTTTAACCCTATCACTGACATTAGTAGAGTTTTGAGGGAAGGTAAGACTAGGGGGGAATGTTTCTACTGTCCAACATGCCTCTCTAGATTTTGGACTGAACTAAAGCTGCGAAATCACATGAGGCATTGTAGCCGCCACGGCTATCAGACAGTGGAAACGGTTTCAGGGGATAGGGCCATTCTACGATTCAAAAATTTCCAGAACACCCTTCTCCAGTGCGACAAAATATCTTTAGACTGTGAAGCTAAGCTGGTGGAGGTGAACGACCCGCAATTTCCAAACCGAGTCAAAGAACATCAGGCTATTGCAGTGTTCTACGCCCACGCGCAAAGAGATAGTTCTAACACCATACGATTGTTAGAAATAGTAGAAACATTGGATGAGAGGGAGTGCATGGTCAAGGCACTGATTACACTGATTGGCACGGCTAATGGTGTTATTTCTCGCTTTATAAAGACCAATTATACATGGGTGCTTTCTACAATGGATCGAATCGATATTAAAAAAAAAACAAAAGGGGGGGGAGGTCAGCGGGTGGTGGTAGCAGAGGGGACGCCCGGCACACGTGGGGAGAGGGTGGCCGTTAGAGCCCATAATCACTTGTGGCAGGACATATCCTCGGGGGGTAGTAATTTTAGGGGGGTTGCGCATCAATCGTGTAATTTAAATGTTAGCCAGCAGTTTTTTATCCCTGTTTTTATTCACAACTCTAATTATGATTTAAAATTTATTTTACCGGCACTGGCACGTATGCATCGGGAGGGAGGGGGAGTAGATTGTCCATGGGTAAATAGTTCATTTATCTACAACATTATTCCCAAATCAGCTGAGAAGTTGCTGCTTCTCGACCTGAAATGGCAGGCAGTGGATACTGGGCATACGTGATGGAATGAAATCAGTTTTTTAGATTCCTTTAGTTTTTTCCCCAAGGCATTGAGTCAATTGATTCAAGTGCAAAAAAGCGACAATTTTGATAGCTTTCCCTTGCTTAAACAGCGCTTTCCAGACAGTGAAATGTATGATCTGTTGACCTGCAAAGGTATATACGCATACGATTATTACTGTTCTGACGCTCACTTAAGCGAGGTGAAACTACCTCCAATTGAAGCTTTTTACAATTCACTGAGCAACAGTGAATGCACAGCCGAGGAGTATGAGTTTGCCAAGAAGGTTTGGTCCAAGGGGGATTGTAAAAATGGGTGGGGTTATTGTAGACTGTACTTGGCCAGTGACGTTCTAACTCTGTTGGATATAGTCTGTAAGAACACAGACCAAATCTATTCAGAGTTCGGGTTAGATATAGGTTATTATTTTTCTACACCCCATTTAGTGATGGATTTAATTTTAAAAATTAGCCGGGAGTAAATAGGCCTAATCACAGATATAGATCAGCACCTTTTTGTAGAGCGTTCAATGAGGGGTGGGTATGTTTTTCACGGGTACCGCGTCTTATCAACCGATCTGAGCGGACAAAGCACCAGTGCAAAGTCAAATGCAGTGTTCTTGGACATGAACTCGTTGTACCCCTCGGCAATGTCACACTACTCTTTGCCGTGTGGGAACTATCAATGGCTTGAGAATCCTTGTGAGTTCCCCGACATTACCACCGTCAAGGACAATGGGCCACAAGGATGGTTCTTTGAAGTTGACGGTCACATTCCGCTGGCGCTTCACGACTCAGTCAAAGATTTTGTCTTTCCATGTATCAATCGGCCGGTGAGCAGGGACTCTCTGATCCACTACAAACTTTCATTGGTTGAGGATATGGGGATGCACTGGACTCCCTCCAAACAGAAACTGATTGCTGATTTGGACCCTAAAGAGAATATCGTTGTTCACCATGTGCTTTTGCACTGGATGGTGAGCAATGGTTTCAAGATCACCAAAATACATAGGGTCCTGCAGTTCAATCAGCGACCCTATTTGAAAACGTTTATCGACACCTTTGTCGATAAACGCTCTAAGGCAAACTAAAGGTGGAGAAGGAAATGTATAAGCTCATTCTAAATTCGGCGTTTGGCAAAATGTGTGAAAGCGTACGTAATGGATCTCACTGCGATATCGTGACCGACCCTTCTAGAGTGTGTACGAATTAGTGCCGACCCCAATTTTACATCGTTCACGAGCAAAGAGACGGACATGGTTCTTCTACACAGGTGTAAGCGAAATGTGGTACTGAACAAGAATATTGCAGGTAGCTGTTCAGTACTGGAAATTTCAAAAAAACTCATGTTATCGTTCTTTTACAATGTGTGCAAGGTTCAAGGACCCAGGGAGGGGGAGGTTTAAATTTACTATGGGGATACATATTCCCTGCTGTTAAAGGTAAATGGGACTTAATTGGATTTATTGGGTGATTTGCAAAAGTGGGTGCACATCAGCTCGCGGATGGATTTCACCAACTGGAATCCATCACTCTACCCCGAGTTGGTGAAACGTCAAGCCCCCAACCAATTATTAAAATTAAAATCAGAGACGGGGAGTGATTTGATATCCAGGGGGGTGGTCCCGGGCCCCAAAGTTTAGTGCGTGTAAACTCATAGTGGGGAAGAAAAGAATGCGTGTAAAGGGGTGCCTACACATTTTGTAAAGAGCAATTTCAACATGAGCGTGTACAGAGACTGTGTAGAAAGTAGCCTAGTGCCGAGAGCACAAGTGCTTGCAATTCGCTCTCTACAGTATAGAAATTATACTTTGAGAGTGGAAAAAAAGTGCAATGTCGTGTATATCCGACAAAATCTATGTGCTCGAGAATGGTGTGACTGTCCTACCCCACGGCCACTACCGTATTTCAGACCGAGTTGAATGCATAGACTATCGCAATCAACTTGGTCTGGATAAATTAACCTAATCTGACTAACCACCCCCAACCTGTTCATAAATTAACTAATCCCAATCTCACTACCTTAACCACTAACCCACCCACTAACCCGCAGTGACGACAACTATTCTTTTTCCACCGTGGCTCCCGGGGGGGGGGAGGGGGTCCTTCCCGCGGCCGGCCGGCCTTCGGCCCCGCGGCCCTGGGGGGGGGGGGTCCCGCCCACGGCCGGCCGGCCTTCGGCCCCGCGGCCCTGGGGGGGGGATCCCACCTTTAAATTCATAATGTTCAACTGTGCTAGTTCATGTTCCAAGTGTATTTTTTATTGTTGTATAGAAAGTGTTATTGTACAGAAAAGTGTTGTACAAAAAGTGCTGTAGATGGACAGAAAAGTGTTGTAGAGAAAAGTATTGTACAGAAAAGTGTTTATAGACAATAAGTGCTGCTGATGGACAGAAAAGTGTTTTTTATTGTACATAAAGTGTTATCATTGCAGTTCACGTTAAAAAAATAGAGTTTTCATGTTGACCACCGGAGAAATTTTGTCAATTGCTCTTGTTGAACAAGTGTTATTTTTATCGTTGTTCATGTTGACTGCAAATATTTGTTTTCATGCAGTGTCGAAATAATTACTACCATGAAATATTGTTTTTGTTGTTCTTCAATAGATAGATCTATGGGGAAATTACAACTTATTCATTGAGCACATATGGTTTACAGTTAGTTGCAGTCCAACTGTTGTCAGCAGCAGCATGTATCAATTTAAAACGCCGTTCAGATTGTTTCTGTGTGTCAATGTCTCAATGTCGGGGTAAACAACACTTTTAGCTAAAATAATTCAAAATTGCGATAAAATGTTTTTGGAAAAACCGAAAAAAATCTATTATTGCTATAGTATTTGGCAGGAGTCCTATGATAAAATAAAAGCTATTGCCACATCCATACCAATACAATTCATACGGGGACTTGATGTTTTCAATAGTATTGAACCGAACTCGTGGCTGATTAATGATGATTTGGCTGAATCCATTGAACAGTTCTCACAGGAAATGCTACAACTGTTCACTGTTCGCTCCCACCATGAAAACATTTCCGTTACTCTGGTTCTACACAATCTGTTTCATCAGAGCAAATGTATGTGAACCATTGCTTTGAATTGCACTATCTATATTATCGATCAAGTCTTTCGTGATTCTAGTTTACTCATTACTCTCAATAAACAGATAGATCCCTGCGCTCCTAACTGTCTGTTTTCAGCATACACACAGATGACTAGCAAGCCCTATGGTTACGTTTTGTTGGATTTTAATCAGAGCATGCCTGAGGATCTACGTGTAGTCACCGACATATTCGACAACGAAAATACAGTATATCTTCCGGTTAACAGTAGAAAAGGCTATCAGTCACCATTATGACACTGAAGAAACTACACGAACAACGGCATCTGTTTTCCGTTTTAAGCACTTCAAAACCATTGCTTAGGAAGGCTATACTCAAACATGGGGTTGACAATGTTTTAATTAATATAATATCTTAAATTTTTTTATATTTAAGTGATGGAATTTTTAACATGCAATATGTTTTTAGAAAAAAGAAAACGAACAATCTTTCAACTTTCCGCGCCTGGTCTTTAAAAAAAAAGGTAAAAAATTTAAAAAGAACGCGGCTTCTTCAGGCAGGCGGTAGCTTTTTCACACTTTTACTACCGATAATTGCAGGACTTGTAAACAGTTTTCTCTAGTGAGAATTGCAAAACCCTATAAATTGACACCATTTGCACTTGTCCTCTCACCCGTGGAACGTTTTGAAGACAATCTAAGCAAATTCATTAACGACGAGAATATTGCCGATGAAAAAAAACTGATTTTACTTCAAGACGCATTGCGACGTGTGGACAAACACAAACCATATCGTGAAAGACCTGCCACTGATCCCTCTAAACAGGAAACATCTCCTCAAGATTCTGCAGCAGCATCAAAGGAGAAGGAATTGAATTCAATTGTATCGAAAATTGGAAACCTATTGCCACTGACCTATCGAGAACAGAGTAAAAGAGTATTATCTTATCTCATGTTGGAAACTGGCGATCAAGTCCAAGTCGAGAGCACAGGGAAACGAATTATAATTCAGGGAAAAAGTTATAATCTAGTTGATTTAATTTGTGATTTGGTTACTAATCGTAAAGGACTTATATACTTTGACGATAATCTATACACCTTTATGTATGTATCAAAATTCCCCAAAAGTCTTATTGTCAATAAGCAAATTCTAAAGAAACTAAGAGAATATAGTACACCAACAAAACCATTTAAAAAAGAAGAAGAAGATTCAATATTTGAAGATACTAGCAGCGTCAGTGATTTTACAACACCTGTGGCTGCTAGTCAAAAGCGAAGACGAATTGATTCGCCCGCCAGTGTGCAAAAGGGGAGTGGTTATTACACTATGTTATTACACTCAAAATGGATGAAGTTTTGAAAGGTGTTTATGAAAATATTGGTGAAGCGGGGAGTTTAAGTTCTCACAAAACGCTTTCCAAAGTCTCCGTTACCACATTGAAAAATGCAAAAGAGTATATAGAAAATGAACCGAGTTACACACTGCATCGAAATCACAGGCTTCGCAGTAAACAATATCGACAAACTAAAGCCTTTTTCCCTCTGCATATAATGCAAACGGATCTTTTAACTTTAGAAACACTTCAACAGTCTCACAATTTGCAACACAAAGATAGTCTAATGTCAATCAGTGTTCCTAGTCGTGACGCATCCGCTAGTCCGCTACAATCGAAGAGAGATGTTTAAGTTGCACGAACCATTGATAGTATTCTAGTGCATGATCCGCATAGAAAAATTCAATCTGATCACGTTGGTGACGTTGTTAATCCACAGGTGCAAAAGGTTCTTCTGAAATATAATACAATACTTTATCATAGTCACAGTCCTATAATGGCTGCATTGTCTTAACTATTAATAATAACTATTCTTATATTAATTTAAAGATATTGAACATTTAAAAATACGTCGGATTTTTTTAATGATTTTGATAAAATAATTTTGATTTATAATAAACGACCCCATAGATCTCTGTCCAACTCTACACCAACGAATGTTCACAACAGTGAAAATACATTTGATACTTTCCTAAAGCAATACTCCAATGGTGAAAAAGAGAAAAAAAGAAGAAATTCAATGTTGGGGATACAGTTCGAATTAATAGAACCATCAATATTTTTGAAAAAGGGAATTATTTATGGAGCACTGAACTTTTTAAAGTGTTCAAAATCCTGTACACAAAGCCCACGAAACATGAACTGCGAGACACCAAGTATGATGAGATTCTCGGCAGTTTTTATGAATGTGAACTACAAAAAGTTAGAAACACTAGTGAAATTTATCAAATTGAAAAGATATTAAAGAGTCGTACTCGTAGGGGTTAGAAACAGTTGCTTGTTCGCTGGCTAGGATACAACTCAGATTTTGATTCTTGGGTCTGTGCTGAAGATATTGACAATGCCCAATGATTTCTATGTGACTATCATGTCCAATGTTTCTGATCCTCTCTACAATGACTTGAATAGAACAAGTGATATTTTGACGAAACTCTCCCCCACCATCAAATTCGACGACGGAAAGTATGAAGTGGCTCTTGTCGAGTGTATTATCAAAAATACCTATGATATCCTGAGAAAGGATCGTAAATATGAAATAAAAACTAGACCCTATGACTGGCCGCCGCCCCCAACAAGTGATCAGGAACAAATTAAAAAAATCAATTGGATGGATTATCCATATATTGAATTACCCTACGAGGAACTCACCTGTATGAACGATTTATGTCGTTCTATTAATAAAATAATTTCAACTCGTAAAAAGGGGGATTTTCATTTCAACTATTCAAAGGAGGAGGGCAAGATCTACATTAGTTCACCTATTGCCAGTGAAAAGGTTATTCTCAACGATAATCTAAAGGATGTTCTTGGTTTTAAGCTCAATATAATCAATGGTAAAAGGGCCGGAAACACTAATTTCATTTTTGCTGACTACCCTCCTGCCTTCTCCACGGACACCTGTATATTTCTCTACGCTTCATTTGTGGAAACATCTCGGGTTGGTAATTCAAATGTCCCCCTCCTACGAGTTCTTGAACGAAAAACCAATCAAGAAAATATTCACAATACAATATAAAGCATCTTCAGTATATTCCCGTAGACACTTCCTATTTGGAACTCTGTCAGTTAACACTAAGAACCAAATTGGGCGATCTCATAGCAATTTCAAAAGGTTTGGCTGTGATTACATGCCATTTTCGACCCATCGTTCAACAGCAAGATGTCTAATAAAAAAGTGGTATTCACTTGTCCTGATATTGACTGCTATGTTAATACTCTTGGCCCGAGACAACAGGGCAATGGAATGGACTATTACAAAGGGCGCTCGTCAATGTCTGGCTACGGTCTTGGCAGTTGGTTTGCTAAGGTGTTTCGCTCTTCACTACTCCTGGCTAGAAAATATATTGTAACGGCTGCGACAGATTTTGCATCCTCCACGCTATACGATTGGGCCTCTGGCAAGGACTTAAAAAAAAGTGCTTCGGAAAATCTTAGGTCCAGTGCGCGAACCCTTGGCGAGAGATTAAAACGGAATGGTAAAGGTTTAAAAAGGTCGAGAAACATCGCATCACTTATAAGTCTTTACTCAGGATGTGAACGAAAGACATCCTTTTTGTCACAGAAAAGAAGGAAAAAACGGACACGTGCTGTACACAGAAGCCTCAGAAAGAAAATTGTCAGGTCGAAACTAGATTTCTTCTCTTAAAATGTCCTATCTACCACATAAGGATTCTCAACCTTCAATCACCGCCTCATTGAATCTATTCAATGATGAAAATGTTGATGCGAGAGTCAAGCATGGATACTATGAACAATTTTATCCACAATAACCACTCTCCAATAATATCCACTTTCAAATTTATTCCAATGAAGACTACTTTATGGACATGTCCTGAACATTTATAGATTTTCAATTGAAAGTCTGGAAATCCGATAATACAATGCCAATTTGGGCCGATGGAATATCCTATGAAAATTGTATATTACATAATCTATTTCGTCAAATTAGTGTCTACATCAATGGCACGCTGCTGAGCACAAGCAACAATCTCGCAAATTATACAAGCTATATGCAATTCATGATGATGACATCCAAGTCATACAAGGAATTGAGAGGCACCTCTATAGGATATGAATATATGACTAATACTGATAGTTCAGATGTACTTAAAAATGTTACAACTAGTGAATTACATCTAGTTGGAAAAATATATCATGAAATATTCAATACACCCCAATGGCTGCTGCCCAATGTTAAAGTGGACATAAAACTTACGCTTGCACCCTCCAATTTAATATTGAGAAAAGAACTTGCTGCCAATCCTGATATAAGTCTCTCCCTCACCTCGGCAATACTTCATGTACGCAAACAACAGGTTATGAGTTCTGTTGCTTTGGCCGTGGAAAAACTGAGAGCCAATGGCAACAATATTAAACTACTTGTTCCTCATACAATCACCAATCAACGTCATATTGCAATGGGCTCACGCACTCAATGGTGAAATCCCGTCAAAACTAGCGTTGGCATTTGTAAAAAGCGCCAGTGCAATAGGATCATGGACTGAATGCCCACATAAATTCGAGATGTTTGGACTTTCATCTCTTGTGTGCAAAGTAAACGGCATCCCACTCTACAATCTATCTTTTGATAAATCCTATAGAACATTGTACGAATTGACCATGCAAACCCTAGATCATGACTCTCAACTATTTGAAAATGGTATAACCGAAGATATGTTTGCTAAAACACATGGTATCATTGTACTGGATTTGTCGGGTACACAGGATATGAGTATAGTACGTACGGGGAGTATGCGTTTAGAGTGTACATTTGCCAACCCATTGGCTGAGAGTATTGCACTAATCTCACTAAATCAATGTGAAACCTATTGGGAAATCACTCTCGAAGGCAGTGTTCTACTAGACTTGGCGCCATGAACACCAGTCAAATAATCAATGTATTTAATATGGACCCCTACATGTCTCAGTACAAATCCTATTGTCTGCCCTCGGACTATATTGGAAAAATTCAAAGTGTCAACAAAACCCTGATTATTGTTATTAGCAGTCCTTCGACTGTGCTGACGGGTCATTGGCTGTGCATCTTTCAAACAATGAAGACGATTGAATTTTTTGATCCTCTTGGTCTACCCTATACATTCTACACACCTCACATCAGCAACTATATTGAGAGCAGTGGGAAAACTATTATTCAAAATAGGAAGAGGGTTCAGGATCTAACGACTAAAAGCTGTGGCTTCCATGCACTACTATATTTTGTGTTCTGATGTCACGGTTATACTTACAAGCAGTTTCTCCACATTTATGTTGACAATCCACGTCTGAATGACTTTCTAGTGGAAAATATCCTCTCAGACCTATATAGTATTGATTTCAGTGCCCTAAGAATAAAGTGCTTAAAAAATGTTTGTGAATTTGTTTATTAATAAAATGCATATATATATATATACAACAATGTCTTTAAATCTTCACTTTAGATTTCTTTATCTTCGATGTATAGGCAACTGTCGTGAACCACTAATGCTGGTAAATCATTTGGATTCACTGTATATTGATCTTGATTGACTGCAAAGTCAGGGTCATATTTTCTACAGTACAATGTAACTTCACTCTTGTCATATCGCTTTGTATAGTCAATGATACTATTTACATTCATATTATGAAATTCGCGAGTTTCAATCTGTCTATTTGAAGCAATATCACATACAATGTTTTCAAATGGTGAATCACATTCGGTAACTGCCAAATAAAAATCTCTTGGTTTATAGTCATAGTAGGTGGTGTCATCGCAACGATGACGTAGAAACCAGATTGTCTTGTTACCCCAACAGTTGAATCGTACACCAGATTCCTAGTCCAAAAATAAATTAAATTCACGACGATACCACTCTTTTAGCTACAAACGAAAATCGACTTTAGGATTCCTTCCAATCCTATCGGTATAAGTGTATTCCCACAGATAAAATTTATCATTGTGACAATTTGAGCACAAGTGCTATCTAGGATGAGAGTCACACACCTCCTCAAGACATGAATTACATCCTTTAATTTGTACTGCATAGCCTCTATGTAATTTACAAGGATTACATAATTTACACTTTTCACTATAGTCATCAATAATTGTACAAGTCTCACATTGATTCCAACTGCCAAGAGTGTACATGCACAATGGACATATATAGAACATTTTTCGGTTTCCGATGTCAACTCACTCACAGCTAAAACGAAACTGATCCTCTCCGTTCGATAAATTCAATGAGAGGGAAATGGGGGAGAGAGGAGTACCTCTGTGACGTTACCTCTTTCGAATGATGGGGGGAGTATCTACATTGAATCCATTGGCAATATTTTCAAAAGTATATCCACAATATGATTCTGCTTTGTTCCAATTAATATATCAATAAATTGACTATAAGCATTTGAATCACATTTTAAAAGTTTCATACAATAGTCCAATGGGGGAGAATCACTCCTCATTATATTGTCAAGAGTTCCCTAACAAGAGAATATCCTGCGTTTAAGAGATAACTAGAGAAAATCATCATCCAAAATCAAATGTTTTTCCATAAACACTAGATTTGATCTAATTACGTCTTTCTCAAATTTATTCATTTTTCAATCCTTTCACTTCGACTGTTGACTCTAGACTGAGCCTGATTCGTCCGCTCTAACCAGAAAAGAAAGAAAACATTTTCGATTTCGAAACAATTTTATTGAATAATTACAACAACATCAATAATACAGAGCATGTACAATTAGCAATAGTGTTTATTGTCTTCAATATGTTTCACTAATGCACTTAAAGCAAATTGAAGTCTATTCACATGTGCTATATCAACTTTTGCGGCGAAACATAATTGATCCTCCATTTTAAATTTGCTCAAGCATATCACATATCTTGCATATACTGCATCCCATTCCAGACAAACCCGTGATCCTTTCGTGATTTCCACTGCAATGTTTGGTGCTCTTGTATTATTACCATCAACTCCACTATCAACTTCTAATAGGGTAAACATTGCACTCATTATTACAAATATATATCCAAATGAGTAAAGTCAAACTGTTCTTCTTCTCACTCCTTTGAATTCTATTCACAGACTAATAAAACTATGGCAAAAACCCTTTCCTTATATTCCCTCCGTCGCTAATATGCAAACAAGCCCTCTGATTGGCTGAGAAGGAAACACGTGATCTAACTGTTTCCGGGGAACTCATAACATTTGGCTCGAGCAACAACAACAAATACTATTTCTGGACACCATGACATTCACGATCGATTACGCAATCAAGTTCTCGGAAATTCACTTCCCCCTCGAGTCCTAGATCAATAACCGTGTCCCCGTTAGAATTCAATGCGCATGTGCAACCTTCGTTCCGGAGTTATTACACATAGAAACATCAAATAAATCGACCTTGGAAAAAGAGGTCATTGACCGATTACGCAATCATTCTCCCTAATGACTCTATGTCCATATATGGTGTGCTGTCAGTATTCTATGCCCATATTTGGTGTGCTGTCACGAGTACTAGGGTCACCTCTACTTACATCAATTGGTTTCAAAATTCAGTTTTTTAGAGTTTTGGTTACTATTGAGCCGGGTCGCTCCGTACTTACAGTTCATTACCACAAACTGTTTGATTACCCATCAAAATCCGAATAGATATCATTGAAATATTGGTCGTTTTTTCTGTATTGCCAAAAGTACTGCATTCATAAAACTTTACAGTTTCATGAAATGTAATTAAACAAATAGAAAAGGGTTTACAACTAACGTCGTAAAATTGTACAACTAAAGTTGTGTAAAGTTTTGCATAGAGAAGTTTATTTATGTTTATTTGTTTCTATTTGTTTTAATAAAACCCGATTGAATTGAAAAAAAAAGTAAGGATCAAATTTAAAGCTTAAAACAAATTTAAATTACACGTATATAAGGGGACTGCCCCCTTCTCAACACCTTGCTCATTAAACAAAAGTATTTTTAGTTGTTTGAAAAATCTTACCTTTCCAATTGCAAATTTTCTGAAAAATTGGAAAAAAAACTTCACAGTAAAGAGTAAGGAGCTAAGGAGGAGACAGTCCCCTTCATATAAAGAATAATCTATTAAAATAGGTTTCAAATCTGTTCCTTGCTTTCAGTTGAAAAGCTTTTTTTTATTTAATTTCTAATTGTTTTCTAAATCATACCCAGACCTAACTAAGATATAATTTGAGGTACCTGTGTCTTAAATCCCTGGTTAATTGCCTTTAAAATGTGTAAATTAATAATTGTACGTGCATTAGTACCGTCCTACTTTTAAATTTTCAATTTCAATTTTGGATAAAATTTGAATAGGCCTATACTTAAAAATTGGCGATGGTTAGTAATTTTGGTAAAAAGTCCTTGTGGATATTACTACAAAAGAATTTCGGTTGGATAAAAAGGAGTATTATTATTGGTATGGATGGAAATTATGTGAGACTTTTGATCTTCTAAATAACTTAAGCCATCACATCCCCTGCAATAGGATTTTGTTATCAATAAATACATTACATAAATTTCTTTAAATACATTGAAATAATTCATATAAATAGAAAAAGAAAATAACACCATTTAAAATTGCTGAAAACTCAGTTCCTTGCAGTATTTGCTACACCAAGGAAATTTCCTGGTGGTGCTGATGCTGACCTGCCTTGCCTTTTCACCTTTGTGCTGGTAGAAATCGGAATGAAACATTTTAGGTCTATAGAGGAACAGTTTAATTAATTCCTACTCCCCCCTACCTCTTTCAACATTTATCTGAAGCATCGTGAAGAGTAAGTAGTTTGTCCATTAAAACATACTTTTTTAAGAGTCTATCTTACCCCTGACCTAAAAAATGACTCATCCCCCCTCATTATAGCTGATACGCAATTACAGATCGCCAAGCATAGACTAATTTCATTATAAATAAAGCGGATCAACTTGGTTGAATCCAGTGCTGCCACTGTTGTGGCGTTACTTCTTTTACAACTGGAAAGCCTAAGATATAGTTACTCGTTCTTTTAAATCAATTAGGTTTTCAGAATTTGATTAATTACAAATTCATCTTCTTCGGCGTGAAGTCGTAGTTTTGTGCCCTAAAATAGCAAGAAAACAAGATTTTTCTCTAGTGCCAATCTTCACGGTCACTTTAAAAAGAGCTTAAAATTCACTTTTTGAGTCAGCTCCCGCTCAATTATCTTGGACCTTCAGTTTGATACGATCAACCTTGAAAAACAACAAAACAAATAAACATGCATTGACGATGTTTCTTCTGGAAAAAAAATGCGAAATTCCACATTTGGAAGATTGGAGCTTGAAACCTCTACGGTAGGGTTCTCTGACATGATGTATCTAATAAAGAGATTTCCAATAAAATCGCTTGTTTTTGGGGGAGGGGGGTGTATTTTGTTTCATTTTGCATGCAATTTAATCGCTCTTTTTATTTGAGAGTTTTTTATTAAAAAAATTCAAAAATAAACTTATTCCTACGAAAAAAATTCCTGAAATATATTCTCTGTAACCCAACCACCACTGATATTTTGGCGTTTGCCCCCCCCCCTCCTGGACAATTTTCTACCGGCGCCCTTGAAGGTTATGATCAAAATTGAAATCAAAATTTCTAAAAGCAAAAGTTTTAAAGCGAAGTTTATAAAAACTTTCAGGGGCTACCCCCCCACCCCCGGATTCATATAAACTCTCTCTTACGACTTAGTTAGCTACTACAAAAAATGATATAAATTAAATGCCCTTTTAAAGATTGTATAATATCCGATGAATTTGAAGAGCTTTTTAAAGTTTTGAGTTGAATTGTGCCTCAACCAAAGATGATAGGGGAAAGGGACACTGCTTTATTACAACAAATAATATATGACTAAATTAAAATGGGGTTGGTCATTGAAGAATTCTCAGCCTTGTACAATCTAAAAAAGAACAACTTTTAAGTCTTCAGAAATAAATTATCTTAAAACTTCATTCCTTGGCATATCCTAGATGGTGCTGGTTCTCTGTTTTTGCCAGAGTTTACTATGGAATTTGGAAATAAGGCCTGATAGATAAAATTTGGTCGCTTTTTTAATGGAATATTCTCTCAGACGGCTAGTATATATTTTTTTAGTTCCTAAGTTGCGTCATTACCCAACCTCGGTTGCTGTGTGAGCAATGTCTTGGGTTTTGGCAGTCTTTTCTTGATGTTTTACGACTGTGTTATGGTGTCCGCACTTAAGGGCGTGCCCATAGAGGTATCAATAAAGGAAAAAATATATTTTTTTGCATTTTTCTTTTAACAAATATTTTGTTTGATCTATTTAACAATCAGATTGTTTTTCTCTTGTTTTTTCTATTGTTTAAATCTTTTACACTTTTGTTTTTTGAATGTATTGACGGTTACTTTCTTATGAGTTTTCTCGTTATAAGACTATTTAAATTTATTTTTATATAGATTTTTCCATCTTTTATCTTCTCCAATAGAGTTTTGTAACTATATATGACGTTTGTTCTTTTTCCTTTTTGATTACGTTGGCTGGTAGGGTCTCCTACAGGTGTTCTCAAAATACTTTTGCCCTGAAAATTGTGTCTCATTTTGTGATGAAGATATTTTACTCTATTTTAAATTCCTTTCCTGGAATGTATTGTTTTATTTTTGTGCTACTCGTGTTTTTTTAAGGGTTTGTAGAAGGCCTGCTGATCGGTCTTCATAATGTATTCAGTTATGCAATAATGATATGGATTATGTCTAAACATAATGATATCCACACTTTTAAAGTGCATGCGCAAGGATCTACCTCTGTACCAAACAAAAAAGCTTAAGTTCGTGCTTGAACCCCCATATACTTGAATGTTTTCTGATTTTCTCCGCTTTTTTCTTTTTCTAATGCAATTCACAAATTCACCTGTTTTTCACTTTAATTAAAAATTTCAGTCCTCTGAAATTTAGAATCATTGCCATCTAAGAAAAAATCTAGGAATGTATCTTGGGGAAATAAGCCATGACTGAGCTAAAAATGTTTTTGAACTTATAAACCAAAAACGATCCACTCTGTATATCATGTAGGTTATTTGTTATGCAAATCAGCGATGCCGTTATTATTTGCAATTAAAAGTGTCTTCCTTTTGATGGTCTATATCTACATGTTCCAAGTTGATGAAAAATTATTGGAAGAAGAACAAGAAGTTCCTAGCACCTACCTGAGAAGACTGCTCTTGATTGGCCAAAAAATGTTTCTGTACTTTTAACTTAAAAATAATTTGGTGCGTATATTGTGTGGATTATTTGTTGTAAAACTGATCCTGTTTTTTTTTTTTTTATTTATGCTTGTCTGTGTATACCAGTACATACCAAATTGACGCAACATTAACGGACACAGAATAGTATTGTCGTATGTTTCTTTATTAAATATTACCACAATAAAGCTTAAAATCCTCATCCTTGCTGTCTAGAAAGCTGGGGAAGTTTGTGATTCAGACCTTTTAGTTTTGGTCGAAAAGGAAATCCGTTTTTATAAGCCATTATAAATCCGACAAAGAAAAATATTACTTGTAAATCACTTTAGGGAACATGAGGCCCGTCTACTTTCAATTTTAATGGCAATTATTGTGCTGATTTAATGATGGTTATGTATACACCTATACAATTTTATTAAAATAACTTATTATAATCTCGGATGGCTTCTTGACAAATGGGGATTTAAAGAAGTCATTTGTTAGTTAAACTCCTAAAATACTCAAGATCATTGTTAATTATTAATTATAATTATTGTTATGTTTAATTGTTTTTCTAGTTTGTTCACGAAAGAAGATTTTAATATGTCATTCGTAAATGAATTAGTAATTCACTCAAAAATTTTGAATTAGGGAAGTTATTTATAAATGAAAGAAAAAGAAAACTAAAGATATAGAAAGTTATTGTGGTTTAAAATTATTATTATTATCAATTGAGTTTTATTTATGTGCTGAAGAAGAAGCCACATGTGAATGAATTAAGAAGAATATTCACAGTCACAGTATATTGTTCTAAATTAATATTTCGTCTATGACTTGACGTTTCGACTGTGACTGTATTTCTGTGACTCGACGTTTCGGCTGTGACTGTATTTCTTTCGTTATTCTGGCGAATCACGTTAAATGTTAAAAGATCCATTCAGTGTTTGTGTTATTTTGGCGGCTTGCTTTAAAAATTGAAAGGTATATTCACGAGAATGTGTATGTGTGTGCTTGTGTTTATATGCGCAAAATAAGCTAAATTAGCTAAGCCATAAATATGAATATTTTTGCCAAACAATTTTGCAACTTGTGAATATACAAGTCTTGTGAAAATCTAAAAACATATAAATAAAGAAAAATGAAATATGATAACAGCCATTGAAAGAGCAAAAATAAACTTTTCCCATGAGGAAATATTTTCTATTCCCGTTACATTATAACATGAAGCACTAGAAGGCGTGCAACAACTAGGGGCCTGAGCTACTAGCTAAAGCAATCAAGAATAGGTGGCGCTAAGATCGGTTTGCGCAAATGTTCAGGTGAACGAACTGATGAAGCCATCTCTTTTTTAGTTTACTATACTATCAAAGGTTGTATTGATTAACGTTTTATCCTGTGTTTATTATAAGGAGACAGAAGGGTATTAGAATAGATTTATAAATAATTTTCCGGCCGTTGGCTATCGTGTAATCACAATAAAAAAATATAAATTTCTTCGTAGTTTTCTTCAGTTTTACTGTTTGTATTTTATCCTTAATTATGATGATTTTAGGTTTGAGATTTCAGCTCCTCATTTTGCATTGTTTTCTAAAATTGTACGATAAATTAAAACTTACTAGGATTGCCAATGAGATGGGACAAATTGGCACCTAGAGAATGAAAATTTTCTATCTTTATAAAGAAATATTCAGAAAATCAAAAAGGGCGAAAATTCAGCATGGTTTTGTATATAGAGGCAGTTAAACATTTATGGGTAGTATTTGAATCCAAAACGCAAGGAATAGGACGTTATCAGCGCTTATTATGTGTTTCAATTACAAATAAGAGAACTTGGAGGTTATATTGGAGTTTTGATCTAAATATTGGAAATAATAAACTAAAGCAATTAAATTATTCCTACAACTGATTTGACCTATATAGCGGAAGTTACTAAATATCAATTAAATTATTCCTACAACTGATTTGACCTATATAGCGAAAGCTATTAAATAGCAATTAAATTATTACTACAACTGATGTGACATATATATATGAATCTATTAAATAGCAATTAAATTATTACTACAACTGATTTGACCTATATAGCTAAAGCTATTAAATATCAATTAAATTATAACTACAACTGATTTGACCTATATAGCTAAAGCTATTAAATAGCAATTAAATTATTCCTACAACTGATTTGACCTATATAGCTAAAGCTATTAAATAGCAATTAAATTATTCCTACAACTGATTTGACCTATATAGCTAAAGCTATTAAATAGCAATTAAATTATTCCTACAACTGATTTGACCTATATAGCGAAAGCTATTAAATAGCAATTAAATTATTCCTACAACTGATTTGACCTATATAGCTAAAGCTATTAAATAGCAATTAAATTATTCCTACAACTGATTTGACCTATATAGCTAAAGCTATTAAATAGCAATTAAATTATTCCTACAACTGATTTGACCTATATAGCTAAAGCTATTAAATAGCAATTAAATTATAACTACAACTGATTTCACCTATATAGCTAAAGCTATTAAATAGCAATTAAATTATTCCTACAACTGATTTGACCTATATAACTAAAGCTATTAAATAGCAATTAAATTATTCCTACAACTGATTTGACCTATATAGCTAAAGTTATTAAATAGCAATTAAATTATTCCTACAACTGATTTGACCTATATAGCTAAAGCTATTAAATAGCAATTAAATTATTCCTACAACTGATTTGACCTATATAGCTAAAGCTATTAAATAGCAATTAAATTATTCCTACAACTGATTTGACCTATATAGCTAAAGCTATTAAATAGCAATTAAATTATAACTACAACTGATTTGACCTATATAGCTAAAGCTATTAAATAGCAATTAAATTATTCCTACAACTGATTTGACCTATATAGCTAAAGCTATTAAATAGCAATTAAATTATTCCTACAACTGATTTGACCTATATAGCTAAAGCTATTAAATAGCAATTAAATTATTCCTACAACTGATTTGAACTATATAGCTAAAGATATTAAATAGCAATTAAATTATTCCTACAACTGATTTGACCTATATAGCTAAAGCTATTAAATAGCAATTAAATTATTCCTACAACTGATTTGACCTATATAGCTAAAGCTATTAAATAGCAATTAAATTATTCCTACAACTGATTTGACCTATATAGCTAAAGCTATTAAATAGCAATTAAATTATTCCTACAACTGATTTGACCTATATAGCTAAAGTTATTAAATAGCAATTAAATTATTAATACAACTGATTTGACCTATATAGCTAAAGCTATTAAATAGCAATTAAATTATTCCTACAACTGATTTGACCTATATAGCTAAAGCTATTAAATAGCAATTAAATTATTCCTACAACTGATTTGACCTATATAGCTGAAGCTATTAAATAGCAATTAAATTATTCCTACAACTGATTTGACCTATATAGCTAAAGCTATTAAATAGCAATTAAATTATTCCTACAACTGATTTGACCTATATAGCTAAAGCTATTAAATAGCAATTAAATTATTCCTACAACTGATTTGACCTATATAGCTAAAGCTATTAAATAGTAATTAAATTATTCCTACAACTGATTTGACCTATATAGCTAAAGCTATTAAATAGCAATTAAATTATAACTACAACTGATTTGACCTATATAGCTAAAGCCTAAACATCGTTATAAAAAGCGCTAAATTTGTTTTCTTTTTCGATGATTTCTTCTTCATGTTTCTTAATGAAACAATTTTCTCGTTTTCAATTATTTCTTGTTGATTGATTCCATTTGATTGATCCTTGAGTGATTCCATTTCTGTCCTATTTGCAGATATATAGGGTGTATTCATATCTATTTTTAAAAGTTAAAAAAAAAGAAAATCTTATCTTGAACTGATGGATCTTAGGTAGTAAAAGAACCTTTTAACTATTAGAGGAAAAAATTTGACTTGAGCAAACGTGACGGAAAACAAACTACAGTACATTTTCATAAATTTGCCATTAACTAGACTCACATACTTAATTAAATATAGGATTTCGAAGGCTCTATATTTGAATAAATGCTAATGTGGAACATATTAGGAAGTTTAATGGACCCCAGTTTTTTGCGTTTTTTATATTAAAAACGAGGATAGAATAATTCAAAAAAATGATCTGGTGAAACTAAAGAACGAGGGTGAAACTTAGAACGAGCGGCAGTTTTAAATAAAATTACTAATTTTTTCTCAAAGCTATTAAGGGGGGGGGCAAGTGACTCCCCTTGCCCCTCCTAATTAAGGCCACTGTTGATAATTGTGTGGCCGTATTTTTGCTCATCGTTGGTTTATTGTAACTCTTTACTTTTCTTGAAATTCCTTCTTCTGCGGAAAAGTTTTTTCAAATTAATGTCTTTTCCTTTTTAATTGACACAGCCTTGTTCATTGTTTAAAAAAAGAGTATTCAAAGCTTTTCGGCTTTTCTCTATAAGAATCCAAATCTTGGTTTAACACTCTTATGTTGGACGAAATTTTTAATTGTTTTTTTTTTTTGGCAGTGAAATTTCAGATTTAAATTTCTCCTTGACTTGCTGATGATTTAAGCATCCTAGATGAAAATGTTAGCAAAATGATTGTATTTTTAGAGGTTCACAGGGAAAGAATTGGTGTGAAACTTAATATTAAGAAGGCTAAGTCGCTAAGACTAGGAAAAAGTGAAGGTGAAGAGGTGATAAAACAAAAAATTGCGAAAAAAGGAAGAAAACGAGGACAATTAACAGCCAGTGAAAAAATTGAAAAATTATGCAAATATTTCGGTCAAGACCTCGCTTGACCGTCCTCATTGCAGAATAAAACTGATAAAAATATAAAAACAAAACCTTAAAATAAAAACACCAAACTAAACTTGGACGACCCTTTGGTGTTTTTATTTTAAGGTTTGGTTTTTATATTTTTATCAGTTTTATTCTGCACTGAGGACGGTCAAGTGGAGGTATTGACCTAAAAATTTGCATAATTTTTCGATTTTTTCACTGGCTGTTAATTGTCCTCGTTTTCTTCCTTTTTTCGCGATTTTTTGTTTCATCATGATTAGCCAGGGTGGTGTTCAGAAATTATTTATGAAGAGGTGATGCTGAATAACGAGAAGATCGATTAAGTGGACAGCTTTACCTACCTAGGTAGTAGTAGTAGTAAAGACGGTGGGTACAGTGAAGATGTTAAAAGCAGAATAACCAATGCCCAGGGTTTTTTTCACAGTCGAAAAAAGTTTAGGAGAATAGAAAGATAGGTCTGTAGACCAAGATTGGAATATAGGAAGCTACAGTGATGACAGTCGTCAGGCATTGTTCTGATGCGTGGGCACTCTGACAAATGGAGAAGAATTTGCTTGATGTTTCCCAGAAAAATTGTCTATGGATTGTTATGGGTACCCGAACAATCTACAGTCAGACTGACTGACTGTATCTCTATCCCACTTTTAAGGACTATAATGAGATAAAGGCTTGGATGAAGGTGCGTATAAATTTTTTGGATGAAGGATGATATATTGCCCAAGACCGTTCTTGTTGGGCAACCGTCTAGGGCCGAACAAAAAGGAGGTTGCCCCCGAATGGGGTGGGAAGATGTCGTAAGGAAGTATTGAAGGAGAAGCATAACTTCTGGGTATGGTGTAAAGAGAAAGGCTTTGAATAGATAAGGATGGAGAAGACGTGCGGAGCCGTGTTGGCCATAGGTTGCTTGGTACCACTGTGAGTTGTTAGTAGTAGATTTAGTGGTATCTCCCATGGATTTTTGTGGGTACCCGACTGACTGGCCGTATCTCAAACATTAAGCTGTGCGAAAAATATGGGTCAATCCCACTTTCAAGGACTATAATGAGATAAAGGCTTGGATGAAGGTGCGGATAAATTTTGCGGATGAAGGATGATAGATCGCTCAAGACCGTTCTTGTTGGTCAACCGTCTAGGGCCAAACGAAAAGGAGGCTGCCCCCGAGTGGGGTCGGAAGATGTCGTAAGGAAGTATTGAAGGGAAAGCGGAACTTCTGGGTATGGTTTAAAGAGGAAGGCTTTGAATAGATAAGGATGGAGGAGAAGCGTGCGGAGCCGCCTTGGCCATAGGTGGTTTGGTGCTACAGTGAGTTGTTATTAGTAGTAGTAGTGGTATCTCCTGAAACATTGCAGACCTATGTACGAAACTGGATGCACATAGTGTCTTTGGATTTAGTTTAACGTCCCCAGAAACATACTCTGAAGACTTTGAAGTTCCAATGTAATAAGTTGTAAACTTTTTTGGGGATATTACAAAGGGATATCCCTTTGGACAATCTGAATACACATTCTTCATTTAGTTTTACATCCCTCAAAAATTTCCCTGAAATTTTCAACTTAATACCCTATCCAATTCCAGAGATACTAGATCTGTGCCATTTTGTCACCCTGACTGCACTTAAACTCTTTTGATTGGGCCCAATAGTAGTAGTGGCACTAGAAGTAGTAGTAGCAGTAGTAGTAGTAGCAATAGTAGTGGTAGTTATAATAGAAGTAGTAGCATCAGCAGTAGTAGTAGTAGTAGCAGTGGTAGCAGTTACAAGGAGATACAGTTGTAGTCCTAAGTAGCTGCAGACACTAAAAGTTACTGTAGTCAAAGTTGCATGTAGACGTTTGAATTTTTAATTGAAGGTGTGTAGTTGTATAGTTGTATGTTACGTTATCACTTTTCTCCTAATGTATTGGTCCATTAATCATTAGATCACCATGTCGTTGTTCATACGCTTCTTATGGGAAAAAGAACTAAGTAGTTATTCTTCATCAGATTATATAATTCTTTAGGCTGAACTGTGATCCCAAGTTTCGTATTAGAAATAGATATTGTGTTAATTATTAGTGAAAAAAGTCAGTATAAATGATCAGACAGTCGGTAAAATCAATCACTCCCCCTCCAAACATTTTGGCTAGAAACGCCCCTGACTACAACTGCTATAACTTCACTACTACTGCTGAAGCTAAGGGCATTAAGGTGAAATTTATAGTATATTGTTCTAAATTAGCATTCTGTCTATGACTTGACGTTTCAACTGTGACTATATTTCTGTGGCTCGACATTTCGACTGTGACTGTATTTCTTTCGTTATTCTGGCGAATCACGTTAAAAGCCAGTCTCCATTTAGCAGATTCTGCCATTCTGCCATCTTGCAGAAAAAGCAACGTCGAAGGTTGCAGTATCTGCAAACTGCCAATACAGAGCCGGAAAAGAAGTCTCCATTGAAGTAAAATTTGCATATTGGCGGTGCAGATTTACTGAATCTGCCAAATGGAGACTGGCTTTAAATGTTAAAAGGTCTATTCAGTGTTTATGTGTTATTATTACGGCTCGCTTTAAAAGCTGAATAGTATATTCAAGATAATGTGTATGTGTGTGCTTGTGTTTACATGAGGAAAATAAGCTAAATTAGTTAACCCAGAAATATGAAGATTTTTGCAGAATAATTTTGCAACTTGTGAATATACAAGTCTTGTGAAAGTCTAAAAACATATAAATAAATAAAAGAAAATGGATTATGATAACAGCCGTTGAAAGAACAAAAATAAACTTTTCCCATGAGGAAATATTTTCTACTCCCGTTGCATTATAACATGAAACACTAGAAAGCGTGCAACAACTAGCGGCCTGAATTACTAGCTAAAGCAAGCAAGAATAGGTTGCATTAAGATCGGTTTGCGAAGACCAAATGTTTAGGTGAACGAACTGATAAGGCCATCTCTTTTTTAGTTTACTATATTATCAAAGGTTGTGTTGATTAAAGTTTTATCCTGTTCTATTATAGGGAGATATGAGGGTATTAGAATAGATTTATAAATAATTTTTCGGCCGCTGATTATCATGTAATCACAATCAACAAATATAAATTTCTTCGTAGTTTTATTCAATTTTATTGTTTGTACTTTATCCTTAATTATGGTGCTATTAGGTTTGACATTTCGGCTCCTCATTTTGCACTCTTTTCAAAAATTGTATACATAAATTGAAACTTGCTAGGAATTCCAATGAGATTGGACAAATTGGCACCTAGAGATTGAAAATTATCTTTCTTTTTAAAGAAATATTCAGAAAATCAAAAATGGCGAAAAGTCACCATGGTTTTGTACATATAGGCAGTTAAACATTTATGGGTAGTATTTGAATCTAAAACGCAAGGAATATGAGGTTATCAGTGCTTATCAGGTGTTTCAATTACTAATAAGAGAACTTGGAGGTTATATTGGAGTTTTGATCCAAACATTGGAAGTAAAAAACTAAAACAATTAAATGATTCCCAGAGCTGATCCCCTCCCCTACTAACTTGTATGACTAAACTATAACTGATTTGACCTATATAGCTAGAGTACGAACATTATAATAAAAGGCACTAAATTTTATTTGCTTTTTCAATGATTTCTTGTTTTTCAGTGATTCCATTTTTGTCCTATTTGCAGATATAGAGGGTGTATTCATATCCATTTTCAAAAGTTAAAAAAAGAAATTTTTATCTTAAACTGATAAATATTAGGAAGTAAAAGAAACCATTAACTATTAGAGGAAAGAAATTGACTTGAGCAAACGTGGTGGAAAAGAAACTTTATTGCATTTTCACAAATTTGCCATTAACTAGGCTCACATACTTAATTAATGATGGGGTTTCGAAAGCTCTGTATTTGTATAAATGTTAATGTGGAATATATTAGGAGGTCTAACGGTCCCAAGTTTTTTGCGTTTTACTATTTTAAAAACGAGAATAGAATAATTTAAAAAAATGATCTCGTCAAACTAAAGAACGAAGGCGAAACTTAGAACGAGCAACAGTTTTAAAGAAAATTCATAATTTTTCTCAAAGTTATTAAAGGGGGCAAGTGACTCCCCTTGCCCCTCCCAATCAAGGCCACTGTTGATAGTTATCTGGCCGTATTTTTGCTCTTCGTTGGTTGATTGTAACTCTTTACTTTTCTTTAAATTACTTCTTTTGCGGAAAAGTTTTTTCAAACTTTCGTCTTTTCGTTTTTAATTGACACAGCCTTCTTCATTGTTTAAAAAAAGAGTATTCAAAGCTTTTCGGCTTTTCTCTATAAGAATCCAAATCTTGGTTTAACGCTCTTATGTTGGACGAAATTTTGAATTGTTATTTTGGCAGTGAAATTTCAGATTTAAATTTCACCTTGACTTGCCTATGATTTAAGCATCCTAGATGAAAATATTAGCTAAATGATTGCATTTTAGAGGTTTTGCGAGCTCAGGGTAAAAGAATTGGTGTGAAACTTAATATTAAGAAGGCAAAGTCGCTAAGACTAGGAATAAGTGAAGGTGAAGAGGTGATGCTGAGTAACGAGAAGATAGATTAAGTGGACAGCTTTACCTACCTAGGTAGTAGTAGTAGTAGTAAAGACGGTGGGTGCAGTGAAGATGTTAAAAGCAGAATAGCCAATGCCCAGGGGCTTTTTTTGCAATTGAAAACAGTTTAGGAGAATAGGAAGATGGTCTGTAGACCAAGATTGGAATATAGGAAGCTATAGTGATGACAGTAGTCAGACATCGTTCTGAAGCGTTGGCACTCCGACAAACGGAGGAGGATTTGATATATGTTTCCCAGAAAAATTGCCAATGGTTTTTTTTGGGTACCCGACTGACTGACCGTATCTCAAACATTAAGCTGTACGGAAAATGTAGGTCAATCCCACTTTCAAGGACTATATAAAGGCTTGGATGAAGATGCGGATAAATTTTCAATTTATCCTTCAATAAATTGAAGGATGATAGATTGCCCAAGACCGTTCTTGTTGGGCAATCGTCTAGGGACAAACGAAAAGGAGGTCGCCCCCGAGTGGGGTGGGAATATATCGTAAGGAAGTATTGAAGGGAAAGTGGAACTTCTGGGTATGGTGTAAAGAGAAAAGCTTTGAATAGATAAAGATGGAGGAGAAGCGTGCGGATCCGTGTTGGCCATAGGTGGTTTGGTGCTGCAGTGAATTGTTAGTAGTAATAATACTGGTAGCTCCTGAGATATTGCAGATTTGCCCTATGTACGAAACTGAATCCAAATAGTGTCTTTGGGATTTAGTTTAACATCCCCAGAAACATACTCTGAAGACTTTAGAGTTCCAATGTAATAAGTTGTATACTTTTTTTTGGGATATTACAAAGTAATATCCCTCTGGACAATCTGAATACACATTCTTTATTTAGTTTAAATCCCCCTAAATTTCGGCTGAAATTTTCAACACAATACCCTATCCCATTCCATAGATACTGGCTCTGTGCCATTTTGCCACCCTGACTGCACTTAAACTCTTTTGATTGGGCTCAATAGTAGTAGTGGTAGTAGAAGTAGTAGTAGCAGTAGTAGCAGTAGTAGTAGTAGTAATAGTAGTGGTAGTTATAACAGAAGTAGTAGCAGCAGTGGTAGTAGTAGAAGTATCAGTAGTAACAGTCACAAGTAGATGCAGTTGTAGTCGTAAGTAGCTGCAGACGCTAAAAGTTACTGTAGTCAAAGTCGCATGTAGTCGCAATCACCTTTCCAAGTTGTCAAAGCCTCAAGCAGTTTTTGCAGTCGCAAGTTGTCACAGACGCAAGCAGTGACAGATGTCAATAGTCACAGTAGCAGAAGTAGTAGCAGTTGCATAAGTAGTAGATGTAGTAGCAGTATAAGTGGTAGTAGTAATTGTAATAGCCCTCAAAGGTTGAATTTAATTCCCTAAGCCGTTCCTGAGATATTACAGATACGTCCTTTATACAACCTGCATATATTTAGTACGTTTTGATTTCGTTCAACCTACACCCCAACATCCCCTGTAAGTTCCACCCTAATGCTTATAGCCAACATAGATATATTTGCAGATACGCCCGTTTAACATCCATATTTAATTAAACATCTCCCTCGATATGTCCTGAAAGCTTCAACTTAATACGTTTATCCATCCTTAAGATAAAGTAAATACACCCTAATGGCAAACTTGGATTCACATTAATTTAATTAAATTATTTAGTTGAACATTTCCAATAGCGCGCTCTGAAAATTCCAACATAACACCCCTAGCTGTTACTGGGATATTGCATAAAATACATCCTTTTGACAATCTGACAATCTGTGGGGGGGAAGCCCTCCCCTCTATGTTTTCAGCTAATCAGTACAAAAATGCCGCCCAAAACTTTTTTTCCCGTTAAACAAAAACGAGAAAAATACTGACATGTCATGTTTAGAAATTTTGAACTTGGTCTGTAAATGCAGCCGTATTACCGATTCCTGTGTCATTTTACGGATGGTGCTACAATTTTTCATTTGGTTAAATAAAGAGCATGAAGATACTGACATGATATATACCGAAATATCTATCTCGGTCGGTAAATTCAGCGGTTTTACCGACTCGTCCAGTGATTTTACGGTTGGTCCCACAATTTTCCATTCGGTCAAAGATTATGAAAATACGGATATGACATCTAATGAAATCTCAATCTAGGTTGGTAAATGTTGCGGTTTTACCGACTTGTTTCGTAAATTTACGGACGGTGCCAAAATTTTTCGTTCGGCACAATGTATTATTATTTTTTTGTTTTCTTTTTCTTTTTCCATACTTAGGCACTTCGTACCGAAGGAGTTGTCGTAGAAACTTCAAAAAGAGCTCATTCGATTGGAAATTGGAGTGGCTAGTACCCTTTTTAATAGTCGAAAGTGATTGGAGGGCAACTAGCCCCCCCCCACGCCCCCGTTATTCCCCCAAACACATCCAATCAAAATTTTGAGATAGCTATTTTGTTCAGCGTATTTGATTTCCAGATAGAAAATATGGGTGTGCGTGTAACTGAACCACCGTTTAACTGAACCAAAAGCAACTGAAACCCCGTAGCTGAACCATCGTGTTACTGAACCACCGTGTAACTGAACCACCGTGCAACTGAACCCCCGTATAACCGTACCCCCGTGCAACTGAACCGTCGTGTAACTGAACCACCGGGCAACTGAACCCCATTTAACTAAACACTCGTGTAACTAGACCCCCGTGCAACTCAACCCCATTTAACTGAACCCTCATTTAACTAAACCCCCATGTAAATCCCCGTGTAACTGAACCCCCATGCAACTGAACCACCGTGCAACTGAACCACCGTGCAACTGAACCACCGTGCAACTGAACCACCGTGCAACTGAACCACCGTGCAACTGAACCCCCGTGCAACTAAACCCCCGTGTAACTGAACCTTCGTGCAACTGAACCACCGCGCAACTGAACCCTCGTCTAACTGAACCATCGTGCAATTGAACCACTGCACCGAAGCAGGTAATTAACCTTTTTCAAACCAAACAATAAACAACTACGAGCGTAGAAAATACCACAAAATTAAAACTACAAAATAAGCAAAGTGGTAAAAAAAATTACAGCGTGTAGACGGTGAGAACCGCCTTTGAGAGCCCCCCCCCCCCCAGCAAAAACATCCCTTAAGGAAAATACCCCGCGGAAAATAACCCCTAATGGAAAATACCCCCCTCCCAGAAAATACCTACCCGTGGAAAATCCCCCCCCCCAGAGAAAAAAATACCTCTTGCGGCTGGTTAGTGTCCAATCACTTTCGGCTTATAAAAAAAAGACTAGAAATGCCTTGGGATTATCAAATAATTTCTACCTCCATCCTCCTGTCGTCTCCCCCTTAGAGCTAATTCTACATTTATTTGAAGGCTCAATAAGAGCTGAGTTGTTTTGGCATCAAAATGCACCCTTTGAGGCATCTCCCTCTCTTCCTAGCTACAAAACAATCAGATAACCCCATTGCAGAAGTTTCAGTTCCTTTTTAAGTTTTTCGATTTGTCTATTGCTTACAGATAGTATTTGTCCTTTGGAAACATACGGAAATTTTTTTGTGTGGGGGTTTTCTGGAGGATCTTTCATGAGAAAAAAGTATTTGCACGGAGGGGGGGGGGGGCAAGATTTGCAGATAAATTCCTCTTTTCCACTTCCCTTAGAACTTCTCAATTAAACTAAAAAATAACACGACTCAAAGAAGATTTGTAAATTTTGAAAACCATAATTTCTGCGAGGGGGGTATTTTCCAGGTGATCAGGTTTCCGTGGGTGGAGGAGAAGAAATTTTTCGTGGGGGAGGGGGATAAACTCTTAGACCCGTAGAAAGTGACAGATTATCAAATATTGATAATCAAATTGGGATTATCAAATAATTTCTACCTCCATCCTCCTGTCGTCTCCCCCTTAGAGCTAATTCTACATTTATTTGAAGGCTCAATGAGAGCTGAGTTGTTTTGGCATCAAAATGCACCCTTTGAGGCATCTCCCTCTTTTCCTAGCTACAAAACAATCAGATAACCCCATTGCAGAAGTTTCAGTTCCTTTTTAAGTCTTTTTGATTTGTCTATTGCTTACAGATAGTATTTGTCATTTGGAAACATACGGAAATTTTTTTGTGTGGGGGTTTTCTGGAGGATCTTTCATGAGAAAAAAGTATTTGCACGGAGGGGGGGGGGCAAGATTTACACATAAATTCCTCTTTTCCACTTCCCTTAGAACTTCTAAATTAAAATAAAAAATAACACGACTCAAAGAAGATTTATAAATTTTGAAAACCATAATTTCTGCGAGGGGGGTATTTTCCAGGTGATCAGGTTTCCGTGGGTGGAGGAGAAGAAATTTTCCGTGGGGGAGGGGGATAAACTCTTAGAACCGTAGAAAGTGACAGGGTGAAGGGAACCCCCATTAACAGACATAAAAAAGAGAAATTAAATCTGTATTTAAGAGTTTATGACGTCCGATTTTCTTTGTTTTTGTGACAACATAACAGAGCATTTTTATAAATCATCTTGACAGTAATTTATATAAAGACTTAAAAAAGCAAACAATTCCAACAAGGTTGAACATGTAAAGATTCTAACTTGTGTTTTACCCAATGTAAGTACGGTGGTTGAGTTGCACGAGGGTTCAGTTACACGAGGGTTCAGTTGCACGGTGGTCCAGTTGCACGGTGGTTCAGTTGCACGGTGGTTCAGTTGCACAGTGGTTCAATTGCAAGGTGGTTCAGTTGCCCGGTGGTTCAGTTGTACGGTGGTTCACTTGCACGGGGATTCAGTTACAGGGTGGTTCATTTACGAGGGGATTTAGTTAACTGGGGTCGAGTTGCACGGAGGTTGAGTTGCACGAGGGTTAAATTAAAAGGGGTTCAGTTGCATGAGGGTTCAGTAACACGAGGGTTCAGGTGCACGGGGGTTCAGTTGCACGGGGGTTCATTTGCGTGGTGGTTCAATTGCACGATGGTTCAGTTGTACGGTGGTTCAGTTGCACGTTGGTTCAGTTACAGGGGTTCAGTTGCTTGGGGTTCAGTTACAGGGTGGTTCAGTTACAATGGAACCGAAAATATCTTTTTGACGAGGTCAATCCCGCACAACCCTTAGGGCAAGGGTTTTAAGTTATGCCCTGGGGGCCTATAAGAAAAATGTTGGCACAATGTATTATTAATTTTTTTACTTTAGACCAGGGCACTTCGTATCGAAGAAGTTGCCGTAGAAACTTCAAAAAGGGCTCATTCAATTGGAAATTGGAGTGGTTTGTGCCCTTTTTAATAGTCAAAAGTGATTGGAAGGCAACTAACACCCCTTCCACGCCCGCCATTTCCCGAAACACATCCAATCAAAACTTTAAGATAGCCATTTTGTTCAGCGTAGTTGATTTCCAGGTAGAAAATATGTTTTTGAGGAGGTCACTTCCCCAAAACCCTCAGGACAAGGGTTTTAAGTTATGCCCTGGGGGCATATAAGGTTTTTATAGAAGTTTTTGTCGTAGAAACTTCAAAAAGGTCTCATTCGATTGGAAATTCAAACGGCCAGTGTCCTTTTGAATAGTCGAAAGCGATTTGACGGTAACTACCCCCCTTCTAACACTCACCATTTCCCCAAACACATCCAATCAAAATTTTGGTATAACCATTTTATTCAACGTAGTTTTAAATTCTGGAAGTTAGGTCTTTGAGGATGACAACCCCCAAAAGCCCTCAGGGCAAGGGTTGTAAGTTATGCCCTGGGGGCATATAAGGATTTTATAGAACGCGTTGTCGTAGAAACTTCAAAAGGGCTAATTCAAATGGAAATTGAAATGGCTAGTGTCCTTTTTAATAGTCGAAGGTGATTAGAAGGCAACTAACACCCCTTCCACACCCATCATTTCCCCAAACACATCCAATCAAAATTTTGAGATAGCCATTTTGTTCCACGCAATTTAAAATTCAGGAAACTATACCTTTAAGTAGGACACTACCCCCAAAGTCTTCAGGGCAAGGGTTATAAGCTACGCCCTGGGGGCAAATATGGTTCTAATTGAAATCTTTTGTCGTAGAAACTTGAAAAAGGGCTCATTCGATTGGAAATTCAAAGGGCTAGTGCCATTTTTAATAGTCAAAAGTGTTTTGAGGGCAACTAACCCCCCTCTCACGCCCACCTTTTCCCCAAACACATCCAATCTAAATTTTTTGATAGACATTTTATTCAACGTAGTTGAAAGTTTAGGAGATTAGGTCTATAAGGATGACAACCCCTCCCCCCAGCCCTCAGGGCAAGGGTTGTAAGTTATGCCCTGGGGGCATATAAGGTTTTTATTGAAAGCGTTGTCGTAGAAACTTCAAAAGGGCTAATTCAATTGAAAATTGAAAGGGCTAGTGCCTTTTTTAATAGTTGAAAGTGATTGGAGAGCGACTAACGCCCCTCTCACACCCATCATTTTTCCAAACACTTCCAATCAAAATTTTGAGATATCCATTTTGTTCAACGTAGTTGAAAGTTCTGGAAATTAGGTCTTTTTGGATGATAACCCTCTCAGAGCCCTCAGTGCAAGGGTTGTAAGTTATGCCCTGGGGGCATATAAGGTTTATATACAAAGTTGTTGTAGAAATTTCAAAAAGGGCTTATTTGATTGGAAATTGAAATTGCCCTTTTAATAGTCGAAAGTGAGTTGAGAGTAATTACCCCCCCCCTCTCACGCCCACCATTTCCCCAAAAACATTCGATCAAAGTTTAGAGATAGCCATTTTGTTCAATGTAGTTGAAAGTTATGTAAATTATGTATTTAAGGATGACAAACTCCCCAGAGCCCCAGGGCTAAGGTTGTAAGTTATGCCCTGGGGCATATAAGGTTTTATAGAGTTGTCGTAAAAATTTAAAAGGGGCTCATTCAATTGGAAATTGAGAGGGCTAGTGCCCTTTTTAATAATCGAAAATGATTGGAGGGTAACTAACCCCCCTCTCACGCCCACCATTCCTCCAAACACATCCAATCAAAATTTTCAGATAGCCATTTTGTTCAACGTAGTAGAAAGTTCTGGAAGTAGGTCTTTGAGAATGACAACAGCCCCCCACCCCTCAGGGCAAGGCTTTTAAGTTATGGCCTGGGGACATATAAGGTTTTTATTAAAACTGTTGTCGTAAAAACTTCAAAAGGGCTCATTTGATTGGGAATTGAAAATGCTAGTGCCATTTTCACGCCCACCATTTCCCCAAACATATCCAATCAAAATTCTGAGATAGCCATTTTGTTTAACGTAGTTGAAAGTTCTGGAAATTAGGTCTTAGAGGATGACAACTACCCTATCAGCCCTTACGGTAAGGGTTGTAATTTATGCCCTGGGGGCATATAAGGTGTTTATAGAAAGCATCGTCGTTTCAAAAAGGACTCATTCGATTGGAAATTGTAAAGCCTAGTGCCCTTTTTAACAGTCAAAAGTGATTGGAAGGCTTCACATTTTTACAGTAAAGATCGATGTGGGTATAATATATTATTTTTGTTGTTGTTGTGGTTTAGACCAGGGCACTTCATATCGAATGAGTTGTCGTGGGAAGTTCGAAAAGGGCTCATTCGATTGAAAATAGACAGGGCTGATGCCCTTTCTATTTTAATTATTTGAAAAAAACTACGTTTTCTAAAGAGTTAAAGAGGCTGAGTCACAAGTTCGAACCTTAAAACGTACAGGGATTAGAAGGTACAGTTGGGGGCTGCCGCCCCCAAACCCCGCTTTCGCAGCCTTTAAATAAAAAAATTTTTTTTAGCTGAAAGTAAGGAGCGACATTAAAACTTAAAACGAACAGAAATTATTCCGTATATGAAAGGGGCTGTGCCCTCCTCAACGCCTCGCTCTTTACGCTAAAGTTTTTATTGTTTAAAAAAAAGAGTTGTAAGAAAGTCAAACTTTAGCGTCAAGAGCAAGGTGTTGAGGAGGGCACAGCCCCTTTCATATACGGAATAATTTCTGTTCGTTTTAAGTTTTAATGTCGCTCCTTACTTTCAGTTTAAAAATGTTTTTTTTATTTAAAAGCTGCGAAAGCGGGGAGTTTGGGGGGCGGCAGCCCCCCAACTGTACCTTCTAATCCCTAGATTTCAGCCCAATCAAACAACGTTAAAGGGGGGTTGTGGTTGGAAAAATAAACCTAGGCTGGTATAAGAAAACGAGGGTTTTCGTAAATAAAAATTCGGGGGATGATTTTTTCGATTTGAAAATACCAAAAAGCCCTCACAGGTTGAATTCCTCTTCGAATTAGTCCTCATTCACCCGGATCAGTTGCCAACTGTGGCCTGTAGGCATGGATAAGAAGAAAAAAATTTTTTTGAACTTTAAGTGGCTATATTTGGTTTTTGGAAAACAGGGAAGGAGTGATCGGATTGAGCTGAAATTTCGATGATAAGCTCCCGGGCCCTAGGAAAGCTAAACCTCTAAATTTCAACTCAATCGGACAACGTTAAAGGGGGCTGTGGTCGGAGGGTTGAAATTTCCGGCCCACTTTTACCCATGAAGATAAAGTCGGAGGGGGGGGGGGTGAAATTTTGTACGTTTCTTAGTTTGAGCTTGGGCTACAAAATGCGATTACCGCTGTCTCTCTGCGACTGCTAGGACCGGAAATCGCTTAACATTGTGGTGGGTCGCCTCTTTATAGAGGCACAAGTGTGCCTCCTTGATAGTCAAAAAAGTGATTAAAAAGTCTTTCTAATAGTCGAAAGTGATTGGAGGGCAACTAACCCCCCTCCCACGCCCACCCTCTCATTTGCCCAGCGTGAAACTACCACAAATCAGCATATAAATAAATGAGACTCAAAACGAACAGAAATTGCAATAAATAACCGAGTCAAACTCAAAACGAGCAGAAATTAACATAAGTTTGGCTCAAAACCCCCTATGCCATCCCAAGGCCAAAACATAATTTGCACTTTACTGAAAAAAATAAAAATGTTTTTACTTTTATAACTTTAATAAATCAAATAATATTAACATTTTGATTACTAAATATCGGTATATGTATATTAAACTGACAATGCACAGTCATTTGTATTTTTTCAGTAACTAAAACTGCTATAACGTCACTGCTACTGCTGAAGCTAAGGGCATTATGGTGAAACTTTCAGGGTAGGGTGAGGGGGATTTCAGACTAAATCAAAACGCACTAAGTCATTGCAGGCTATCACATGACAGTAATAGCTTAGAGTACTAAGTTGAAACTTTCAATGTATGTTGAATCAACCAAAAGGCACTACATGCTTACTACTACGTCTACTACTACTGCTAATACTACCACTGCTACCACAATGGCAGTTTCTCTTATTATCATTAATACTACTACTTCTGTAACTAGTACTACTACTACTAATACTACTACTACTACTACTACTACTACTACTAATACTACTACTACTACTGCTACTACTAAGGCTAAGGATATCAGTGGAACAGCTTAGATTACTAAGTTGAAACTTTCAGAGCATGTTGAGGGGGATGTTGAACCAACCAAAAGGCACTGTATGCATGGCACTGCTCCTACTGTTACTTCTACTACTACTGCTAAGGAGAAGGGTTTTAAGCAGACATTTTACAAAAATGTTGAGGGGGATGTAAAATTAAATCGAAACACACTATGTGTATGCAGGCTACTACTACTGCTATTTTTGCAACTACTACTACATCTGAGGCTAAGGATATTAAGGTGAAACTTTCAGAGCAAGTTAAGGGGGATGTTGAACTAACCAAAAGGTACTATATGCATATTACTTCTTCTACTGCTACTCCTACTACTGCTACTAAGGCTATTAAGCAGAAATTTTCAGAAAATGTTGCGGGGAATGTTAAATTAAATCAAAACACGCTATCTATATGCAGCCTATTTTAAAAGGGCGCTCCAGCAATATCTCAGGAGCAAGTTAGAGCATTAAGTTGAAACTTTCAAGAAATGTTGAGGGGGATGCTGAACTAACAAAATGTCACATTTGCATACTACTACTACTACTATTAATAGTATTGCTACTTCTGCTACTAGTACTACTGTTACTATGGACAATGGTAATGCGGTGAAACTTTCAGAATTATTGAGACGATGTTAGACAAACCAAAACACACTCTGCACATGCAGGTTGTCAAAAGGCCGTATCAGCCATATATCAGAGACGGTTTAAGTTACAAAGTTTGACCTATCAGTGCAGGTCGAGGGGATGTTGAACTTACCAATTAGGCTCTATGTGAATACTACTGCTACTGCTAATACTGCAACTGCTTTGTTAGTAGTAGTAATTGTTGGTAGTAGGAGTAGTAGTAGCTCCTGGGATATTGCAGATATGCCCTGTGGACAAAAACTGGATGCTTATAGTGTCTTTGATTTAGCTTTACATCCCCAGAATAATACTCTGAAGACTCTGAAGGTACAACGTACTACCTTGAATACTTGTTCTGGTATATTGCATAGATACCCCTTTACAATCTGAATACACATACTTTGTTTGGTTTAGTTTTACATCTCCTCAACTTCCCCTGAAAATTTTCAACTTAATACCCTTTTATATTCCAGAATTATTGTATCTGTGCCATTTTGGCACCATGACTGCACTTAAACTCTTTTGATTGGGCTCAATAGCAGTAGTGTTAGTAGAAGTAGTTGTAGTAGTTCTAGCAGTAGAAGTAGGAGTAGCAGTAGTAGCAGTAGTAGCCTAATAGTAGTGGTATCTATAATAGAAGTAGTAGTAATAGTAGCAGCAGTTGCAGTCGTAAGTTGTCAAAAACACCATGTTCATCACAACTACTACAACCGCTATCACAACTACTAATCCCACTGCTTCTACCACTACCACTGCTAAAATGACTACGGCAATTGCAAATGCTAATGGTATTAAAGGTAAAACTCTCAGAGAACGGTAAGGGCAGTGAGGAACTAAACCAAAATACTATGTGCATGTAGGTTGTCAAAAGGGCAGATCAGTATCAAATGATCGTGGTAACGATCTTTAAGTAAGGAGGAACTTAGCCCAACAGTAATCGAAACTCTAAAAACCGAAATTGTATAAGTATAGATACATCAAAAGACTTGTTTTTTTATGCTGATTCCAAATACATAAGAAGGATTAAATGTAATGCTACCTATCAAAATTTATGAGCCTGAGAAATTTCACCTTACTTTCGAAGAAGGGTGTAAAAATCCCCCAAAAGTCATGGAATTTTATTGAAAATCGCACCATCAGATTTGGTATATAAGAGAACCCTTCTGTAGAGATTTCAAGTTTCCATCTGCAAAATGTGGTATTTTGTATTTTTTGCATGAAGAAAGATCGCGAATGAGTGTTTATTTGTTTTTTTTTTCTCAGGGGTGATAGTACCAAACTAATGGTTCTACAAGATCATGAGAGGGATCTATTAAAAAAGGAAATTAAAAGTTCTAGTACCCTTTTTCAGTGACCAAAAGGATTGGAGGGCAGCTAGCCCCCCTTCCATGCCCCTTTTTCCCAAAGTCAGCTAATAAAATTTTGAGATAACCATTATGTCCAGCTTAGCTGAAAAGGTCCAAAAACTATGCCTTTGGGGATAACAAGAACCCCCCCCCTCACAGCCCCCTGAGAAAGGGTTCCAAGCTATAAGATTTGCTCTTTGTTTACGCATAGCATTTAATATTGCGAAGCATACAGAATTTTTTTTTGGTGGGGGGGGGGGGTATTTCTATGAGGAAATATTTTCTTCGGGGGAAATTTTTCATCAGGAGGGTTTCTTGAGGTGAGCTCTCAAGGGGAAATTCTACATAGGGGGGAGGAAGGAATTTAGAAGAATTCCAATACGAAATTCATTTTATTCGTCTTAATTTATCTTTGGTGACTCAATTTCGCGTGTGGAGAATTCCTGGGGGACATTTTCAATGGGATTGGAATTATCTGAGGATTTTTCTATGGAGGAGGTATTATCACCAGGAGTAATTCACCTTGGGGGAATTTTACACAAGAGAAACTTCCTATTGAAGGAGGAGGGGGGTGTTCAGGGACAATTTTTCCACCCGGGGGGAGCTCCGGTATTAATTTTTAAACGATCAGACGTTTAATAAAAAAAGGGTTTTTTCAAATGAGAGTGTGCAAGGGAGAATTTTTAAGGCGGAATCGTGAGCAAGAAGTTTTCTGGGGCGATGGAGCCACATTAAAATTTGAAACAAACAGAAAAAATTTCATAAATGAGGGGGACTGCCACCTTCTCAATACCCCTCTCTTTAGACCATTATTTGAAAAAAACTACGTTTTCTAAAGAGTTAAAGAGGCTGAGTCACAAGTTCGAACCTTAAAACGTACAGGGATTAGAAGGTACAGTTGGGGGGCTGCCGCCCCCAAACCCCCGCTTTCGCAACCTTTAAATAAAAAAAATTTTAAACTGAAAGTAAGGAGCGACATTAAATCTTAGAACGAACAGAAATTATTCCGTATATGAAAGGGGCTGTGCCCTCCTCAATGCCTCGCTCTTTACGCTAAAGTTTTTATTGTTTAAAAAAAGAGTTGTGAGAAAGTCAAACTTTAGCGTAAAGAGCGAGGCGTTGAGGAGGGCACAGTCCCTTTCATATACGGAATAATTTCTGTTCGTTTTAAGTTTTAATGTCGCTCCTTACTTTCAGTTAAAAAAAATTTTTTATTTAAAAGCTGCGAAAGCGGGGGGTTTGGGGGGACGGCAGCCCCCAAACTGTACCTTCTAATCCCTGTACGTTTTCAGGTTCGAACTTGTGACTCAGCCTCTTTAACTGTTTAGAAAACGTAGTTTTTTTTCAAATAATTTCTGCACGTTTTTGTAGAGTGTAGTACTGAGTATTGCTTGACTAACTGTTAGATGATTGTGTATTATTCTTTTCTTTCTCGACAGGGTGTTTTAAGGGTCGACCTTGTAACTCAGCCTCTTTAACTCTTTAGAAAACGTAATTTTTTTCAAATAATTTAAAAAAGAAACTGAGTTTCTTTTTTAAACGGAGTGATCGGATTGAGCTGAAATTTCGAGGATAAGCTCCCGGGCCCTAGGAAAGATTAACCTCTAAATTTCAACCCAATCGGACAACTGTAAAGGGGGGCTGTGGTCGGAGGGTCAAAACCTCCGGCCCACTTTTACCCATGAAGATAAAGTCGGAGGGGGGTGATATTTTGTACGTTTCTTAGTTTGAGCTTGGGCTACAAAATGCGATTACCGCTGTCTCTCTGCGACTGCTAGGACCGGAAATCGCTTAACATTGTGGTGGGTCACCTCTTTATAGAGGCGCAAGTGTGCCTCCTTGATAATTTAAAAAATAAACTGAGTTTCTTTTTTAAACTTTAAATTCAGTATATAAAAAATTTCCTCTGACGGTGAATCGAACCCGGGTCTTCCGCCTGATAGTCAGGAGTATCGAACGCTGTACTAAAGAGACACAATTGTATTTGTTTTTTAGTAAGTGGAATCTATTTTTAACGCAAGCAAATCCCCACAAAACTTGATATTTGGTTTTTGTAAAACAGGGAAGGAGTGATCGGATTGAGCTGAAATTTCGAGGATAAGCTCCAGGCCCCAGGAAAGCTTATCCTCTAAATTTCAGCCTGATCAGACAACGTTAAAGGGGGGATGTGGTGGGAAAAATTAACATGGGCTCTTATAGGAAAACGAGGTTTTTCGTAAATGTAAATTCGGGGGATAATTTTTTCGGTCTGAAAATATCAAAAGGCCCTAACAGGTTGAATTCTGCTTCGAATGAGTCCTCATTCACCCGGATCAGTTGCCAACTGTGGCTTGTAGGCTTGGCTAAGAAGAAAAAAAAATTTTTGAACTTTAAGTGGCTATATTTGGTTTTTGGAAAATTTTGAGCTTGGGCTACAAAATGCGATTACCACTGTCTCTCTGCGACCGCTAGGACCGGAAATCGCTTAACATTGTGGTGGGTCGCCTCTTTATAGAGGCACAAGTGTGCCTCCTTGATTTGTCCCAATTCATAAAGAACAACTCCTTTATATAAGGACCGTTTAATTAGAATATGGAACTTTTTTTAAAGTGCTTAAAAAATTTAGCGTGCAGAAAGGGGTATTGAGGACGTGGCAACCTCTCTCATCTACGGAATAATCTCTGTTCGTTTTAAGTTTTAATGTTGCTGCTTAGCATTGCTTCCACTACTTCTACTCCCACTGCTTCTACTACTGCTACTACTACTACTATTACCACTGCTACTACAACTACAAGTAAAACTGCTATTACTACTACTATTACGATTGCTAATAATACTACTGAAGTTAAGGGTATTAAGGTGTGATTTTCGGGTCTCATTTCTCAAAACAAATACATTTTAGGAGTTTTTCTTTTTTAACTTTTATAATTCCTAAATAATTAAGACTTGACGAATGAATAACAATATATATTTTAAACAGTCAATCCGCATTCATTTTTTTCAGTAATCTTGGGTATGATGGTGATTTTTTCTTCTTTTTTTGACGTTAGGAGAAATAAAAACACATAGCTGAAAATAAAGATTGTTTTCAGTAAAGCGTGAATTATGTTCTGGTCTTTAGAAGGTGCAGGGAGCGGTAGCCCTACTCCTCTTTGTGATAGTTTATGTTCGTTTTGAGATTAACTTGGTTAATTTACTGTAATTTTTGTTCGTTTTGGATTTAATTTATTCGTTGATGGTGATCAAGGGCTATCCTGCTTTCAAGGGCTATAATAAAAGAAAGACTGAGATGGCTAGAACACGTTCTGCGCATGAAAAATGATAGACTGTCAAAGATTGTCCTTGTCGGGCAACCATGTAGGGCCAAGTAAAAAGCAAGTTGCCCCGAAATGGGGTGGGAGCATGTCGTATGGAAAGATCTAAGAGAAATGGCAACTTCTTGGGAAGGTTTAAAGAGGGAGGCTTCGAAAAGATTGAGATGGAGGAGCATATGTAGCTATGTTGACTTCAAGCGGATTGGTGCTGCAGTGATTTCCTAGTAATAGTAGCAGTAGTATTGATGATGATTTATAGCAATTTTACGCTTGAAAATTGTTTTGCCTTTAATTCTGCTCATCCTTGGTTTAACGTGCTTCTTTGCTTTTCTTTGAAATTTTTTTTGCCAATTTGTTTTTATTTTTATTAATAAATAATCACGACAAGCTTAAAACGATAGAAAATACTGTAAAAAGGAGCAAGGTTAACACCCCCTGCCTTCTAAAAAAATTGTCAGTGTTTTGCTATACAAAGATTACTCTATAAAGCAATCTATAACGGCATTCCCAGTAATGAAATATTATTTCAGGGAATCAGGTTTCATAGTCACTCAAATATGACATTATATCCAAGAGAAGCATCTTTTTAAAAAAAAGCACGTTATATCCTATTGTAAATGAATTTGCAGCTTTTGTCAAAAGTTAAATCCTTTTTAATATTTAATATTATCTTTGGTTACTTACAAAGGTACCAATTATGGCAATTTTTTTTAATGAACCCTCTCCCAACATTAGACGACCACTGATCTAGTAGGCCTACAACTAATCTAGACAAAAACTACTGAAATTACTGCTTTCCCTGCGAAAACGTGATATTCCTTGTTCCTCGAGATGGGGGGGGCTGTAACAATCCTGTTCGGGGCATTAACTATGGTGATTTTAGTGATACAACTTTTATTTCGATCTGACACAATTTTCATTGATACAAGGCTATTTTTTCAAATTCCCTAATTTTGTATTACAATCTTCGTGGGTCAATTAACAATGAGGATATGGCGCTGTGCTGGTAATTCCCTTATTTTACTTTCAGGTCTGACATATTTGTTGTACTTTTGCTTAAATGTTTCAAGCAAGGAATTTTCGGACTATACCTCTACTTGGAGCAATTTCCAGGCGGCGACGGATCGTCGGGTGAAGTACATTTTTGGTGTTCTTAAATAGTTGTACCCTACTTAAGGTAGGCCTGCCGGGCTGTGTTTAGACGAATTGCCCTTAAAGGCTTTGCCTTTTCAGGAACAAGCTTCGATAACTCATGAAGCTTTGATGAACTCATGATAACTAATGAAGGTGAATGTATGTATGTGGTTATTTTTTTGTTGTAATTATGTGTTTGCCCGTAAGGGAAACATAATAAAGAATGCACTTCAGCCCTTACTAATCAAATTTAAAGATATGTTTTTAAAATTGTCAAGTGAAGAAGAATCACCCTTTGAAACTGATTCAGGATTGGCAACTGGTATTTTGATTAATCTTAATGATAAACGTTTGAAGCAAAAGCAAACTTATGGGAATTTTGAAAAGTAGCATGAAACTCTACAATATTTGTCTCAAATCGAAATGAAATCTGCACCATTGGAACACCCGTAGTCGAAAACCCAATATACGAGAATTGCATTCACCAATATGGAGCAACAAAGAAAATCCCTCTTTCTCATGGGACATAGCAATTTGTCTCCTTTTGTTTCTTTCCTCTTTTCTCGTCGCCACCATTGTACCACTAAAACATCATAGAGTTGTATAAAGACTCCTTAAAAAAGGCTAATTTCTAAATCTGCATGCTTTTTGTGTGCAACAAAACATAAGGGAGAAATAAAATATGTTTTGACAAAACCGCATCTTTTGCTATAGACAAACAAAGTTGTTGCGTCGCGATGGTTTGACTGTAGAGGTTTGATATTAGGCTTCCCAGAAGCTTCTGCGCAAGCTGCTAAATTTTGAGCCCGTCGGAGACGGGTGGCTTGGCTTATTGGAACACTGGTAAAAAGAAAGGGTTTGCATACTCCATGACCTGCCTGACTGATGCAAAGAGGCGAAATAGACTCGTCAAGGAGGATAGTTTCGTATCCTAGAATAACTTTTTCGCAGGAGGATATCACTTTACTGAGAAGTTTGGCTTAAGTGAGATCTGAAGAAAAGTAGACTCCAAGACACTGTGTTATATTTAATCTTTTAATTATCGCTCCTTTGAAGAAAAACCTGTTGAAATTTGTTTTCCTAATAAAATTTCATGTTCGCAGCATTGCCTGCGAAAACAAGTTAATTTCTAAAACCAGTGGAAATTTCAAAAAACACCCTGAAATCTCACAAAGATAGTTTCAGATCGAAATTAAAATTCAATCATTGAAATTTCCTCTCACAAAACCGAATATGGGGAAATTAAAGTCCCCCATCTTGAGCAACAAGGGAAAATACTTTTTCGCATGGGAAGAAGTGGCATGTCTCAATTTTTTTGCCACTCATGGGGAACTGAAACTTCGTAGAGACATGTTTAAGGGCTTAAGGGAAGGGGTATATTTTTTTGGGGGGGGGGGTAAAAACTTGCATCGAAAATGTATTTTTATGCATTTTTATTACATTTTTTACAAGTCAGACAAACATTTCGAGGGGGAGGGTCAAACCCTCTAACGCCTCCCCTGAATGTGCCCTTGGCGCCTATTGTAAGTAAAAAAATATAATATTGAAACAAAATGAAACTATCGATAAGAAATTACATCATTAATAACAAAATGATATTAAAGACGTATCTTTTGACATGAGTGTAACATAAAAATCACTTTGGAAGCTTTTTATCAACTTTTACTGCTTGTTACAGTCACTTTTTGGTTATTTGGTCCTTGCATGATATCATTCCAACTTGAGATGTTTTCAGATTTGGTTTTCCAGTTAATATTTCATTGGTTTCACAGGTTGATTCTGCACTTGATTTCGTGGTTTTCATACTGTTTCGAAAAAAAAAAATATGTTTCTAGCTTGAATAATTTTCATGTGTTTTTACCGCTTAAATGGAACAGACGAACAGGTTCCTACAAATTCTATTGAAAAATTACCGTGAACAGCCAAATATTTTGGTCGCAATACTGCATTTACTTGCAGCGCTATCAGGTATGTACTCCTATGTTATGCTTTTTAATAGTTATTTATGCAATCTTATGAATTTATAGTAAGTAGAATGGCCTTATTGACTACAAACGGGGCTCCTTATATGGGCATAGAATACTGACGGGGCTCCAAATAAGGGCATAGAGTCATTAGGGAGAACACGTGGTTAATGGGGTCAATGACCTAAATTTCCAAGTGTGTCAACAACAACAACAACGACCTTGACATTCGCTGAGAGCGTGCACTTTCAACATCAACAACATCAACCTTGGAACACCTGTGCTGTCGACCTCAATTCACCTATCGTGAATCAATAATTCCCCTTAGAAACAACAAATTAATTTCCCCTTTCTTGACAGATCAATCAATCAATGACATCATCTGTCAGACTTTAAAAATTTTCGCCTAGAAACATTTCTCCAGGAATAGATCCAAATCATTAATGTCTTTGCCTCGGGAACAGTTCTACTGGTCGAGCTCCAACGGATATTAATAACCAAAGGCCATGGAAACAATTAGGCAAGAAACATCTTAGCGATGAATTGTTTTAGCGCGCGAAAAGGTTTCTTATTAATTTGAAATGCGTTAGCGCAGAGATGCCAATAACAAAGGAACACGTTGAATTTACGTTTAGGGATTATTTGGGCGAAACCGTTTTAGACAGGTTATGGAACTATTTCGGCGAAACAGATAGAGACATTTTAAAAGAAGATTTTTGAAGAGATTTTGGAAGAGGTTTTGAGTGTGGTCGTTATAATACACAAGTTTCATTTGAACAGTGTTGTGAGGTCCTCTAACCCAACCCCAAAGGGTTCCAATCCTCCTACCCCAACTCCGAAGGAAGCCACCGGTCCTCAAAAGCCCCCCAAGCTCCCAAAGGCCCTCCACCGGTCCCCAAATGTCCCCCAGGCCCCCAACTGTCCCCCCGGACCCTCAAAGGCCCCCCAAGCTCCCAAAGAGACACCGACACCCCCCAAGGCCCCCCCCCACCCCCCAATCCCCGACCCGCGGCCCCCCCTGGCCCCTCGCGCGCCCCAACGACCCACGGGGGCCCCCAGGCCCGCCCCCGGCCCCCCCCTGCCCCTAAAGGCCCTCCCCGGGTCCTCAAAGGTCCCCCGGGCTCCCAAAGGACCAACGGGGTCCCAAAGGCCCTCCACCGGTCCCCAAATGTCCCCAAGGCCCCCAAAGGGCCTCCCTGTGCCCCAAAGGCCCACCCCGGCCCCCACTGGCCATCCCCGGGCCTCCCCCAAAGGGCCATCGAGCTCCCAAAGGACCAACGGGGTCCCAAAGGCCCTCCACCGGTCCCCAAATGTCCCCCCGGCCCCCAAAGGCCCTCCCTGTGCCCAAAGGCCCTCCCTGTGCCCCAAAGGCCCTCTCCCGGCCCCCAAAGGTCCCCCGGATCAGAGAAGCGCCGCCGGGATAACACACACACACACACACACACAGATACACATACACACATACACACACACATACACACTCACACAAACAAATATACACACAAAAACAAACACACACACACACACACACACACACACACACACACACAAACACACACACACACACACACACAAAAACACACACTCACACCCAAAACCTCCACAAAAAAATCTAAAAATAAAAAAAAATCTCAAACACAAAAACATAAACAAAAACACTCAACAACTCACACACAAAAACAAAATCTTGAACACAAAAAAAACTCACAAACACATACAACAAAAAATACACACACACACACACTCACAAAAAAAACCCACAAACACACCAACTAATCAAAAAAAACGCCACATATTACACACACACAAAAAAATAAACATTAACAATAAAACTTACACACAAAAACATTAAAAATTACACACACACTTCAAAAATTACACACACACACACACACAAACTTACACACACACACACACACAAACTTACACACACACACACACACACAAAAAAACTAACACATCCACACTAAAACTAAAATTCACAAAAAAACTTACATTCACACAAAAACTTACACACACACACACACAAAACTTACACACACACACACACACACACGAAAACTTACACACACACGAACACAATTACACACACACAAAAACATACACACACAAAAAAATACACACACACACACAAAAAAAAAATTATAAAAAACAAACTTACACACACACACACACACACACACACACAAACTAACAAACTAAAAAAAAATAAAAATAAAAAATCGCACTATATAAGAAAAAAACAATATTACACACACACACAAAAGCATACACACACACGCAAAAACTGACATGCACACAAAAACTTACAAGCACACAAAAACTTACACACACACACAAAAACTAACACACACCCACAAAAACTTACACACACACACACAAAATTTACACACACACACACGAAAACTTACACACACACGGCAAAACTTTCATACACACACAAAAACTTACACACACACACACAAAAACTTACACATGCTCACGAAAACTTATATTCACACAAAAACTTATACACACACACACGAAAACTTACACACACACTTCAAAACTTACACACACAAGAGCTTAGACACACAAAACATTACTCACACACACACACAAAAACTAACACACACACGCAAAAACTTACACACACACACACACAAAAAATAACACACACAAAATCATACACACAAACACACACACAAAAACAAACACACACACTCACAAACTTACACACACACACACACAATATTACACACACACACTAAAACATACTCACACACAAAAACTTACACACTCTCACAAAAACTTACACACACAAAAAAACTTACACACACGCAAAAAAACTTACACACACACACACACGAAAACTTATGCACACACACGAAAACTACCATATCACAGTTACATTGTCTTAATTTTTCAAATTTTATTTTGAATTTCTATCGTGAAATGCTAGAGTTGGAATATTTCAGTAGTGACTTGCAGTTCTTTACCTTCTCACAGTTACATTCTCTTGATTTTTCGAAGTTCATTTTGATTTTCTGTCCTGAAATGCAAGAGTTGGAAAATTGGGGTCTTAGTCCACCAGCTCACTATTGGGGACCCAGTCCACCAGCCTGAACGGTGGAAATTCACTAGCTCAGAATTGGGGTCATAGTTCACCAGCCTGAATGGTGGAAATCCACTAGCTCAATATTGGGGTCTCAGTCCACCAGCCTGAATGGTGTAAATTCACTAGCTCAGAATTAGGGTCATAGTCCACCAGCCTGAATGGTGGAAATTCACTAGCTCAGAATTGGGGTCTTAGTCCACCAGCCTGAATGGTTGAAATTCACATTAGACGAGGTTACGTGCGCACACTCACACAGAGAGAGACGACTAACACACAGGAACAACACACACACAAAGAGACGACACCTAACCTTTTCCGGCGAGTATGGTTAGGTTAGGTTAGGCTAGATTAAGTTAGGTTAGGTTAAGTTAGGTTAGGTTAGCCCATGTACGCTTCACTTAGGTTAGCTTAGGTTAGGTGAGAGACAGGCAAAAAGTTAGGGGTATGGTTAGGTTAGATTAAGTTAGGTTAGGTTAAGTTAGGTTAGGCTAGGTTAGCCTACGTACGCGCGCGTACGTAGGCTAACCTAGCCTAACCAAACTTGACCTAACCTAACTTAATCTAACCTAACCTAACCTAATCATACATCTAACTTTTTGCCTGTCTCTCACCTAACCTAAGCTAACCTAAGTGAAGCATACGTGGGCTAACCTAACCTAACTTAATCTAGCCTAACCTAACTTAATCTAACCTAACCTAACCTAACCATACTCGCCGGAAAAGGTTAGGTGTCGTCTCTTTGTGTGTGTGTTGTCCCTGTGTGTTAGTCGTCTCTCTCTGTGTGTATGTGCGCACGTAACCTCGTCTAATGTGAATTTCAACCATTCAGGCTGGTGGACTATGACCCTAATTCTGAGCTAGTGAATTTCCACCATTCAGGCTGGTGGACTATGACCCTAATTCTGAGCTAGTGAATTTCCACCATTCAGGCTGGTGGACTGAGATCCCAATATTGAGCTAGTGGATTTCCACCATTCAGGCTGGTGGACTATGACCCCAATTCTGAGCTAGTGAATTTCCACCGTTCAGGCTGGTGGACTGGGTCCCCAATAATGAGCTGGTGGACTAAGACCCCAATTTAACAACTCTTGCATTTCATGACAGAAATTCAAAATTAAACTTCGAAAAATCAAGAGAATGTAACTGTGAGAAGCTAAAGCACAGCAAGTCACTACTGAAATATTCCAACTCTTGCATTTCACGATAGAAATTCAAAATGAAATTTGAAAAATTAAGACAATGTAACTGTGATATGGTAGTTTTCGTGTGTGTGCATAAGTTTTCGTGTGTGTGTGTGTGTGTAGTTTTTGTGCGTGTGTGTAAGTTTTTGTGTGTGTGTAAGTTTTTGTGTGTGTGTAAGTTTTTGTGTGTGCGTATGTTTTCGTGTGTGTTTGTAAGTTTTTGTGTGTGTGTGTAAGTTTTTGCGTGTGGGTGTGAGTTTTTGTGTGTGTGTGTGTGTGTAAGTGTTTTTTTGTTTAATTTTTTGTGTGTGTGTGTTTTTGTTTGTGCGTGTGTGTGTTAGTTTTTGTGTGTGTGTGTGTGTAAGTTTTGTGTGTCTAATCTCTGTGTGTGTTAGTTTTGACGTGTGTGTGTAAGTTTTCGTGTGTGTGTGTATAAGTTTTTGTGTGCATTTTAGTTTTCTTATGCTTGTGTAAGTTTTTTTTTTTTGTGTGTGTGTGTGTGTGTATTTGTTTGTTTTTGTTTGTAATTTTTTGAGTGTGTGTGTAATTTTTAGTGTGTGTGTTTTTTATTTTTTTTGTTTGTGTGTGTGTGAGTGTTTGTGCGTGTGTGTTATTTTTTGTGTGTGTGTGTAAGTTTTTGAGTGCATGTAAGTTTTTGTGTGCATGTAAGTTTTTGCGTGTGGGTGTAAGTTTTTTTGTGTGTGTGTATGTTTTTGTGTGTCTAATATATTGAGTGTGGATATTAGTTTTTTTTGTGTTTGTGTAAGTTTGTGTGTGTGTGTGTGTGTGTGTGTGTGTGTGTGTAAGTTTTTGTGTGTGTAAGTTTTTTGTGTGTGTGTGTGTGTAAGTTTGTGTGTAAGTTTTTGTGTGTGTGTAAGTTTTGGCGTGTGTGTGTGATTGTTCGTGTGTGTGTGTGTGTGTAAGTTTTGTGTGTGTGTGTGTGTGTGTAATTTTTTGTGTGAATTTAATTTTTTTACTTAATTTTAGATTTATTTCGCTTGTGTAAGTTTTTGTGTGTGTGTGTGTGTGTGTGTAAGTTTGTGTGTGTGTGTGTGTAAGTTGTGTGTGTGTGTGTGTGTGTAAGTTTTGACGTGTGTGTGTAAGTTTTCGTGTGTGTGTGTGTGTAAGTTTTCGTGTGCATGTGTAAGTTTTTGTGTGTGTGTAAGTTTTGACGTGTGTGTGTAAGTTTTCGTGTGTGTGTGTGTGAGTTTTTTGTCTGTGTGTGTGTGTGTAAGTTTTTGTGAGTGTGTGTGTGTGAGTTTTTTTTTTTCATGTGTTATTTTTTTTGTGTGTGTGTGTGTGTGTTTGTTTTTGTGTGTGTGTTAGTTTTGGAGTGTGTGTGTGTGAGTTTTAGTGTGTTTGTGTGTGTATGTTTTGTTTGTGTGTGTGTGTTTTTAATTTTTTTTGTGTTTGTTTTTTTTTTTTTGTTTTTTTTTTTTCGCGTGCTTTTGTTTTTTTTTGTGTGTGTGTGTGTGTGTGTGTTTTAGTGTTTGTGTGTGTTTGTTTTGGCGTGTGTGTGTATGTTTTCGTGTGTGTGTGTTTAAGTTTGTGTGCGTGTGTAAGTTTTTGTGCATTTGTGTGTGAGTTTTTTTTTGTTTTCTTTTTTTATTTTTTGTGTGCGTGTGTGTGTGTGTGTAAGTTTTTGTGTGTGTGTGTAAGTTTTTGTGTGTGTGTTTGTGTTTTCTTGTGTGTGTGTGTGTGTGAGTTTTGTGTGTGTGTGTGTGTGTGTAAGTTTTTGTGTGCTTGTATGTTTTTGTGTGGATGTTTGTTTTCGTGTGGATGTGTAAGTTTGTGTGTGTGTGTGTGTGTGTGTAAGTTTTTGTGTGTGTGTGTGTGTAATTATCATCGTGTGTGTTTAATTTTTGGTGTGTGTGTGTGTATTTTTTCATGTGTGTGTGCTTGTTAGTTTTTGTGTGTGTGTGTAATTTTTTTTGAGTGTGTGTAAGTTTTTGTGTCGTCTAATGTGAATTTCAACCATTCAGGCTGGTGGACTAAGACCCCAATTCTGAGCTAGTGAATTTCCACCATTCGGGCTGGTGGACTAAGACCCTAATTCTGAGTTAGTGAATTTCCACCATTCAGGCTGGTGGACTGAGACCCCAATAGTGAGCTAGTGGATTTCCACCATTCAGGCTGGTGGACTAAGACACCAATTCTGAGCTAGTGAATTTCCAACGTTCAGGCTGGTGGACTGGGACCCTAATACTGAGCTGGTGGACTAAGACCCTAATTTTCCAACTCTTGCATTTCATGACAGAAATTAAAAATGAACAAGCCTGAAATAGCAAACTAGTCATCCCAAACTATTGGTTTCAGACAACAAACACCAATGATGGACTAAGAATCCTAGCTCTGAAAAGTTCAAATAGCAAACTACACATCCCAAATCGTAATTTTCTGACAACACACACCTATGAGAGGCTATGAAACCTAGCTAATAAAAGCCGGAAATAGCAAATTAACCATCTCAAATCACAAGTTTCAGACAGCACTCACCTATGAACGGCTAAGAAATCCAGCTTGGAAAAGTCAAAAAATAGCAACCCACACATCCCAAATCATAGGTTTCAGACAACACATACCTATGAAAGACTAAGAAATCTAGCTTAGAAAAGCCCGAAATAGTAATTTACATATCACAAATCCTAGGGTTCAGACAACACTCACCTAAGAACGGATATGAAACCTATCTCAGAAAAGTCAAAAATAGCAAACTAATCATCCCAAGCTATAGGTTTCAGACAACAAACACCTATGAAAGGCTAAGAAATTCAGCTCAGAAAAGTCAAAAGTAGCAATCCACCAATCCCAAATCATAGGTTTAATACAACAAACACCTATGAAAGACTAATACATAACACTCAGAAAAGCCCGAAATAGTAATTTACATATCCCAAATCATTGGTTTCAGACATCATTCACCTATGAATGACTAAGAAACCTTAGCTCAGAAAAGCCTGAAATAGCGAAACTACTCATCCCAAACTAGAAGTTTCAGACAACAAACGCCTATGACGGACTAAGAATCATAGCTCTGAAAAGTTCAAATAGCAAACTACTCATCCCAAATCATAGGTTTCAGACATCATACACCTATGAACGGCTAAGAAATCTAGCTCAGAAAAGACAAAAATAGCAAACCGCTCATCCCAATCATAGGTTTCAGTCAACACACACCTAGGAAGGGCTAATAAATCCAGCTCAGAAAAGACAAAAGTAGCAAACTACGTATCCCAAATCATAGGTTTCAGTCAACACACACCAACTAAAGACTAAGAAACCTAGCTCAGAAAATTCAAAAATATCAAACTACTCATCACAAACTATTTGTTTCAGACAACATTCACCTAAGAAATACTAGAAAACCTTAGCTCAGAAAATCCTGAAATAGAAAACTAAACATCCCAAATCATAATGTTCTAACAACACATACCTATGATAGTCTAAGAAACATAACTCAGAAAAGTCAAAATAATCAAACTACACATCCCAAATCATAGGTTTCAGACATCATACTCCTATGAAAGACTAAGAAATCCAACTCAAAAAATCCCGAAATAGTAATTTACATATTCCAAATCATAAGTTTCGGACAGCATTCACCTACGAAATACTAAGAAACCTTAGCTCAGAAAAGTCTGAAATAGCCAACTACTCATCCCAAACTCGAAGTTTCAGACAACAAACACCTATGAGTGACTAAGAATCCTAGCTATGAAAAGTCCAAAAAGCAAACTATACCTCCCAAATCATAATTTTCTGAAAGGACACACCTATGAAAGGCTAAGAAATCTAGCTCAGAAAAGTCAAAAATAGCAAATTAACCATCCCAAATCATAGGTTTCAGTCAACACACACCTACGAATGGCTAAGAAATCCGGCTCAGAAAAGTCAAAAAATAGCAACCCACACATCCCAAATCATAGGTTTCAGACACCACACACCTACGACAGACTAAGAAATCCGGTTATGAAAAGTCAGAAAAGGAAATTACATAGCCCAAATCATAGGTTTCAGACATCACGCGCCTATGAAAGACTAAGAAATCTAACTCAGAAGAGCCCGAAATAGTAATTTACATATCCCAAATCATAAGTTTCAGACAGCATTCACCTACGAAATACTAAGAAACCTTAGCTCAGAAAAGACTGAAATAGCCAACTACTCATCCCAAACTCGAAGTTTCAGACAACAAACACCTATGAGTGACTAAGAATCCTAGCTCTGAAAAGTCCAAAAAGCAAACTATACCTCCCAAATCATAATTTTCTGAAAGGACACACCTATGAAAGGCTAAGAAATCTAGCTCAGAAAAGTCAAAAATAGCAAATTAACCATCCCAAATCATAGGTTTCAGTCAACACACACCTACGAATGGCTAAGAAATCCTGCTCAGAAAAGTCAAAAAATAGCAACCCACACAACCCAAATCATAGGTTTCAGACACCACACACCAACGAAAGACTAAGAAAACCGATTATTAAAAGTCAGAAAGAGCAAAATACATATCACAAAACATAGTTGTTTGACAACACACACCTTTGTGTGTGTGTGTGTGTGTGTGTGTGTGTGTGTTTGTATGTTTGTGTGTGTGTGTGTTTGGATGTGTGTGTGTTTGTGTGTGTATGTGTGTGTGTATGTGTGTATGTGTGTGTGTATGTGTGTCTGTTTTTGTGTGTGTGTGTGTGTGTATGTGTGTGTGTATGTGTGTGTGTGTTTATGTGTGTGTGTGTGTGTGTGTATGTGTGTGTGTATGTGTGTGTGTATGTGTGTGGTGTATGTATGTGTGTGTGTTTGTGTGTGTGTGTGTGTGTGTGTGTGTGTGTGTGTGTGTGTGTGTGTGTGTGTGTGTGTGTGTGTGTGTGTGTGTGTGTGTGTGTGTGTGTGTGTGTGTGTGTGTGTGTGTGTGTGTGTGTGTGTGTGTGTGTGTGTGTGTGTGTGTGTGTGTGTGTGTGTGTGTGTGTGTGTGTGTGTGTGTGTGTGTGTGTGTGTGTGTGTGTGTGTGTGTGTGTGTGTGTGTGTGTGTGTGTGTTATCCCGGCGGCGCTTCCCTGGTCCGGGGGACCTTTGGGGGCCGGGGAGGGCCTTTGGGGCACAGGAGGGCCTTTGGGCACAGGGAGGGCCTTTGGGGGCCTGGGGGACATTTGGGGACCGGTGGAGGGCCTTTGGGACCCCGTTGGTCCTTTGGGAGCTCGATGGGCCTTTGGGGGGGGGGGCCGGGGATGGCCATTGGGGGTCTGGGTGGGCCTTTGGGGCACAGGGAGGGCCTTTGGGTGCCTGGGGGACATTTGGGGACCGGTGGAGGGCCTTTGGGACCCCGTTGGTCCTTTGGGAGCCCGGGGGACCTTTGAGGACCAGGGGAGAGCCTTTAGGGGCAGTTGGGGACCGGGGGAGGGCCTTTGGGACCCCGTTGGTCCTTTGGGAGCTCGATGGGCCTTTGGGGGACCCGGGGATGGCCTTTGGGGGTCTGGGTGGGCGGTTGGGGGCGCCGGTGGAGGGCCTTTGGGAGCTTGGGGGGCTTTTGAGGATCGGGGGCTTCCTTCGGGGTTGGGGTAGGAGGATTGGAACCCTTTGGGGTTGGGTTAGAGGACCTCACAACACTGTTCAAATGAAACTTGTGTATTATAACGACCACACTCAAAACCTCTTCCAAAATCTCTTCAAAAATCTTCTTTCAAAATGTCTCTATCTGTTTCGCCGAAATAGTTCCATAACCTGTCTAAAACGGTTTCGCCCAAATAATCCCTAAACGTAAATTCAGCGTGCTCCTTTGTTATTGGCATCTCTGCGCTAACGCATTTCAAATTAATAAGAAACCTTTTCGCGCGCTAAAACAATTCATCGCTAAGATGTTTCTTGCCTAATTGTTTCCATGGCCTTGGGTTATTAATATCCGTTGGAGCTCGACCAGTAGAACTGTTCCCGAGGCAAAGACATTAATGATTTGGATCTATTCCTGGAGAAATGTTTCTAGGCGAAAATTTTTAAAGTCTGACAGATGATGTCATTGATTGATTGATCTGTCAAGAAAGGGGAAATTAATTTGTTGTTTCTAAGGGGAATTATTGATTCACGATAGGTGAATTGAGGTCGACAGCACAGGTGTTCCAAGGTTGATGTTGTTGATGTTGTAAGTGCACGCTCTCAGCGAATGTCAAGGTCGTTGTTGTTGTTGTTGACACACTTGGAAATTTAGGTCATTGACCCCATTAACCACGTGTTCTCCCTACTGACTCTATGCCCATATTTGGAGCCCTGTCAGTATTCCATGCCCATATATGGAGCCCTGTTTGTAGTCAATAAGGCCATTCTACTATAGTATTTATTCTAATGATTTTTATGTATATTGATTAGATATCAAATTTAATACATCATGTTTCGCTTATACTAAACTAAAAAAAATATTAATCATCAAGAAAACCAAAAAGCGTAAAGAAAAGAAGCGTTAACGTTTAGTTTTTACACCTGTGTCTGGATATTTATCACTGAAATTCACCAATATACGTATATTATCATGGTGCCCCTACGACCTTGGAACCCTAAGTAATTTCACATTGAGTTTATGCATCAAGCCAGCCCTGTCTCGTAACTAAATAAAAAAAACAAGTTTTTTCAACTGAAAGTAAGGAGCAACATTAAAACTTAAAACAAACAGAAATTATTACGTATATGAGGGGGTTCGCCCCCTCGTCTGTGCCAAACCCTTTACGCTAAAGTTTTTTTTGTACTTTCAAAAGGGCTATTTATTCTAATTAACCGGCCTTTGTGATTCAGGGGTTTGTGATTCGAACAAAATTCGAACTTTAGCGTAAAGAGTGAGGTATTGACTAGGGTTAAACTCCCTAATATATGTAATAAAAACATACAAATATAGAAGTTCGTTATGCAAGTTAATTCGTAAGTTACGTCAGAACAAAATTTCGAGAAAGCCATAAAATTAATATGCAAATTTCATTCTAATTTCTAATCCTCAACGCCTCGCTCTTTACGCTAAAGTTACTCTTTCTCACAACTCTATTTTTTAAAACAATAAAAAACTTTACCGTAAAGAGCGATGCGTTGAGGAGGGGACAGCCCCTTTCATATACGGAATAATTTATTTTCGTTTTAAGTTTTAATTTCGCTCTTTACTTTCAGTTAAAAAAAAATTGTTTTTTTATTTAATTTCTGAACGTTTTTGAATTAATGCAGCTTCGATTTTGGATCACCGTACATGAATAATTAGAATGAAATTTGCATATTAATTTTATGGCTTTCTCGAAATTTTGTTCCGACGTAGCTTACGAATTAACTTAAGTAACGAACTTCTATATTTGTATGTTTTTATTACGTATATTAGGGAGTTTTCCCCTAGTCAATACCTCACTCTTTACGCTAAAGTTCGAATTTTTTTTGAATCACAAACCCCTGAATCACAAAGGCCAGTTAATTAGAATAGATAGCTCTTTTGAAAGTACTAAAAAAAACTTTACCGTAAATGGTTAGGTGTTGACTAGGAGGCGAACCCCCTCACATACGTAATAATTTCTGTTTGTTTTAAGTTTTAATGTTGCTTCTTACTTTCAGTTGAAAAAACTTGTTTTTTTATTTAAGTTTTGATCTTTTTTTAAATAATAATGGGAAATTCGGTGCCCCCTTCATAGACATGTCCCTTCCCCCAAGGAAACATCCTCCCCCGCAACCCCCTCCTCAGACCCCTCCCCCCCCAACCAGAACAAAAATCCCTCCTGGAACGTCTGTATACTTCCCATTAACCAATACTATATGTAAACAATGGAGCTTGCAGCCCTTCCCCTAGGAACTGAGGGGGATTAAGTCTTCCTCAAAGACATATTTGTTAGATTTTCGACTATGCTGAACAAAATGGCTATCTCAAAATCTTGATTGGGTGACTTCGGGAAAAAAACGAGCGTCGGAGGGGGCCAAGTTGCCCTCCAAGTTTTTGGTCACTTAAAAAGGGCACTAAAATTTTTAATTTCCGTTCAGATGAGCCCTCTAACGATATTCTAGGACTACTGGATCGATACGATTACCCCTGGGAAAAAAAAAATAAAATAAACACGCATCCGTGATCTTTCTTCTGGCAAAAAATACAAAACTACATTTTTGCAGATAGGAGCTTGAAACTTCTATGGTAGGGTTCTCTGATACGCTGACCCTTTTTTCAAAAAAATGGCAAGTATTCTCAGGCCCTTAACTTTTGACGGGTAAAAATGAATGAAACTTATATATTTGAAATCAGCATAAAAATCTGATTCTATTGATGTATCTATTGGTATCAAAATTCTGGCTTTTAGAGTTTTGGTTACTATTGAGCTGGGTCGCTCCTTACTTACAGTTCGTTACCACGAACTGTTTGAAAGTGCATCAAGAGCAAGAACAATCGCCAGTTCTGACAGAAGAAGTTGACAGAAGTTCGCATTGCTACGATCAATAATTAGTTTACTAAAGCAATAACTAATTTATGTATGCTAATTTCCGAAATGAATTTAATGTACAAACGTAGCCCTTTTCTTGTAACATAGGATAATTAGCCCTTAGAATATTCCTGCCAGATTCCAGTTCTAGTAATTTACTGAGCCTACGAGAAGAACCCTGGCAAGTACAACATTTTTTAGAAATGTAGCATAAATGTTTGGATATACGTGTAATTCTTGTAAATATCACAATTTTCTAACTGGAACAAGATATTGGATCAGGGGATACTGAAATAGCTCCAGTGGATCGTATTACAGGTAAATTAATCTTTAATTTAGCACATTCTGCTTTTCTAGATACACTTCCACTGTCTCTACGGCAGATTTGATTTTCATGGTCAGGTTCAGGTAAGTGCTCTTCTTTGCGTAGTTCTTCTAGCAGATTTCCTTTACCAAAACGATGATCAACAGAAACTAAGGAGTCTCCTATTTATCAATCCACTCTACCATGGAATTGCCCTCTGATGTCCCTCTATTTCTCTCCACGAAAGCCAGTTTCTCGGAGGGTCGTTCCGTGGTTTTAGTCCAGTAATTTTTCTCCCTTCTTTGTTTATTTCCCCCCTTTTCTTTCTTTTTTTTAAATTCCATCACAACTGATATATCTCTATCCTCTTCTTTTGAGATTATTTTCAGGAAGATTCCTAACTGTTAAAATCCTCGTCATTCTTCTTCTTTTTGTTTCATGATCTAATGCCAACTTGGTCTTTTCTATTTTCTCAACTTTCTTTGTTTCTGTTTATCCCTGTTATTATTACTACTACCAATTTTTTACTATATTCTAGTGTATATTCTCCTTTTTTTTATTTTGTATGCACTGTATCTACCGTATTATTCATGTTTCTTTCAGTGTTTTATTATTATAGTGTGTGGCCCACACAACCCAAGTTTCTTGGGCCGAATAATTGTTTAACGTTTGTAATAGTGTTTGAATATGAATAAAATGATTGATTGATTATTGAAAATCTTCAGAAAAATTGAATGAAATTTCTTCTACTTATAGTTTCTAATCAGATCTAAAAAAAAAAATGTAACCTTTATTTTATACTGAAAAAGTAGACGCATGAAAATAGAGAGCATGGCACATATATACAATGAAAGACAAAACTTAGTCGCTGTTTCAATAAATATCATAACTTAAAAAAACGAAATTAAATCATAAAGATAAAAACTTAAGTAACGCTTCATATATAAGCCGAGGATGTGCAGAGCCATGTGCCGCATACTTAACACCTCTTAAATGACCAGAATCGTGTGTTAATACACCATATTCACCAACGATATAACCCTCGGGGGTTTTCTCCTCAACCCTATATTTCCTAACACCGGTATCATCCACCACGTAACCAAACTTATGTCTTTTTGCTGATAAAATTGGAATGCTGTTTTCCAGCCGTAATCTACCACCATGAATCGTTCTAGAAGCACGCAGGTCTTGGTCGTAAAATGCAGGTGGAAGAGACTGTTCCAGTGGAACTTCTTCAAGGGTTTTCGTTTCCTCTTGCGGTTCGTCATAGTCTTCAACTATTACTGGTTTGACAGATGAAATTGTTATTCTTTCACCGAAGTCACCGTCATTGGGGGTTATTTCTTCAATATCACTTTCCTCACTATTTTCCCCCAATTCGATTATTTCAAAAGACGGAACATTGTGATGTAAATCATTGTCTGGTTTTGAAATACTGACTACTTCTGCTTCTGTTAAGATGTTTCTATTGTCATTGTATTCTTGAAGAGGAAGCTGTATTGAACTCTCTACAGCTAAATCCATTTCATCTTTACCTTTATCTTGATTTTCTTGATTATTCATCTGATTATCTTCAGCATTTTCAATCATTTGCAAATTATTTTCTTCCGTTTTGTTCTCTTTTTGTACAGCCGTTAAATTACTGTTAACAAGTAAAACGGAATTCGAAGATGACGCTGAATTTTCTCCATTTCTTAAAGTGGTTTGTTCTTCGTCTATAATTAAAATTTTATTACTGTTGTCATCCATAACTTCTGTTGAATCGTCCAAAATTTCTCCTTTACCCAGTTCTAAATCAAAAGTATTATCTTTAGGATTCAATATCGCAGTTGAGCTATGCTTTAGTAAGCTATTAGTTGCTATATTGTCAGCATTTGTTAAATCTTCTAAAATTTCATCTTTAACCATTTCTAAGTCAAAAATATTCACTTCAGGATTCAATGTTGCTGTTAAGCTATCATTCAGTGAACTATCAGTTGTATTTTGAGTGGCAAAACGTCCGCTTGAACTATTTGTTTGTGCGTCATTCTCCCTAACGTTACTGTATTGTTGTTCCGTATTTTCATGAATAATCTTCTCATTAGTTCGTAATCGCTCAATAATAGTCGGCGTTGCAATATTTTCTATTTTGTTTTCTGATAAAATTGAGGGAGAATCTTTGTTCAATGGGTTGTTTTTGCTTTCGTTGAACTCTCGATCTAATGTATCTTGAATGTGACGAATTATGTAGTATGAAAATCTTTGGGGAGATGTTTCTTCAGTTTTTACAAGTTCTGATAAATTGGCTTTGTCTATAATGACTACTTTAATGGGTTGCAGTAAATCAGGATGCGTAGGTACTGGTAGGCAGTAGATGGCAGTAATCAGTGCAAAATAAACCTTAAAAAACAAACGGTTAAAAAGATTGCCAAAAGACACAAATAATTAAAATTATAATACTTGATAATTTACTAAACTAGATAAAGCAAAATAAAACCTATAAAGCACCAAGGACGGTGAAAATGAAATTTGATAATCATAATGGTGAAGTAGCAAGTAAACCGTCACATAAATAAAAGCGATTAAGAGATTCGTAAAATCCGAAATTTAATTTTTAACTGGAAAAAAAACTTCTGTATGCAGGCGTGTGCTTTTCGGTAGTATTGGGTGCCAAATTAAAAAAAAAACATAGGTGGAAAATCAGCGAAAAGGCCAAAAGCACTCCTTTGAATGTGTATTTTTCTATAGGAATCAACAAATTGGTCACGTTTTAGTTTTTACGGCAAAAAATGATGGTATATTTAGCTAGTTATCTTTGCTTATTCATTTTACATTCCAACATGGCAACAGTGTTAAAATGTGGCATTGGCCCAAAAACTTCATTATTGTGAAATAGTTAAAGGAAAATTCTAAGAAAATTGGGTTTTCAGGTATGAAAAGACCAAAAATGGGTTGGGGGGGGGGGGAATACTTTGACTTTGATGTTCTTGGTACTTTCAGTCAAGATTTAATATTGAAAATGTATGAAACAGCAAAGAAATAGAAAGATATTTGAAGATATATGGTAATAGAAGAAGATTAAAAGGAATCAATTTTAGAATGGACTAGCTTACCCGTCATGCGTTGCTGCAATCTTAACAGGAAGGAAATTCAAAGAAAATTCCCACCTTGGAAAATTACCCTCTGTGGAAAATACCCCTCCCCCCGAAAAATCCCCTCCCAGATGAAAATTCCCGATCTTAATAGTGACGACTTTGTTCTTAAGCTTAAAAGTGTTTGAAAAATTGCTACCCTGCGGAAAGCTCCTCCACGGAAAATCCCCCCCCCCCCCGAATTAGTATTCAGTGAGTTCGCTAAAACTTTGGGAAGTAATTAAACGTTAAAAGCGCACGGTTCTTATGCTTGGGACCAAAGAGTATGAGTGACTTACAAGAGTGGGAACTGGCGATAGTGACAACAAAAGAAAGTATCAACGCAATCTCCGACACTTGGCATTTTTCTTCAGTGTAATAATAAGAATAGTTGATTTAATTATTGTAATTAGAAAAATTAAGGTAGTAATAAGTGTCTGACCTCAGTTCTTACAGAAAAATGATTAAAGTGCTTTGAAAAATATAAAGTATTACACGGCTAGATGGGATTAATAATTTTTGTTTTGTTTACATTCGCGCCAGTAGCCACTCTAATAAGTTCCTCTTACTCTTTGCTTGGGACAATATGGAATATTAATTCAATAGTAGAAACATTATAAATTTACAGCAAATACTTCAGAGCTTTCAATTTATTGTTTCCACTGAACGATTATTACTAAGATGTAATTGCAATATGATCAATTAAAAAAAAAGGCCACTTGAATAAAAGCAAGTAAGGATAGAATATGACTAATTATAGTTATAGATGGCATTGCTCCAATAGAAGCTAACCAATCGCTCCCAAATGTACTAGCATTATATGCTAGTTAATGTACCGTACTATGCGTTATCGTAAACTTAGTAAAGAAGCCATGTGTATCACATGTGTTTTATTTTTTCACATTATCACATTGAATGGATGGTCGAAAAAATTTTGAAGAATGGCTCATTCTATCCAAAGTAAAAGTTCTATAAGTTTTTTAAGGGCAAAAGCCGATCTAACACATCCAAAGAGGAATATACCTATTTATTCTTGGAGTAAAATTCTAGATTAGGGGGCTTTTGGTGATCTTGGAAAGCTACTGAGCTGAATGAAACTCTCAGGTATGACCCAGAGCCTTAATGGTCTTCAAGGAAGGTATTTTGGATTACCTGCCTCTGATTCTTCTTCCCCAAAAAGGGAAATGGTCATCACATTTGTTGACCATTTATAATCTTTGTGCTATAAAATTGAAACCTTGTAAAAGAGGTCTTCTGCTCAAATAAGGCACAGGAAAAGATTTTAAGCCTTAAAACTTTGCCCAACCCTAATTTATAGGGTTTTAAAGAACTGCAAATCTAGGCTAGGCTATTTATCAAATTTAGAGGGGAAATCTTGATATGGCTTAAAATTCTACTGAAATGGCAAAAGATACATATTCAAAAACTTAAAACAATAAAAAGAAATTCAAAATTAAGGTGAAATATTTTTTTAGGGATTAGATAGCTTAGCTAGACTGTCATGTATGAAATCTTTAAAGCCATAGGAATATGGAAAGGGTAGAGACAGTACTTGGAAAATAATTACTCAGAGTGTATTTTAGGCTCTGGATTCATTACTGAAAGTTTCGTTGACCTACCTTAAGCAAATTTCACTAATTAATGTCATTAACCTTGCACCTATAACAGCATAATAGTGCTGCCTAAGTAAAAAGTGAACATCCTCGGATTAGTTTTTTTTTTCACCCAGACACTTCGTATGGAAGGAGTTATAGTGAAAAAATTTCGAAGGGACTCATTCTACTTGAAATTAGAAGTTATAGTGCCCTTTTTCAGTGTCAAAAGGGATTGGAGGACAGGCAGCCTCCCCTCACCCTTTATTTCTCAAAAGACATCCAATAAAACTTTTGAGATAACCATATTGTTCAACATTGTCGAAAGGTCCAATGACTATGCCTGTGGGGATGACAATACCACCCACATCCTTTGGAGAAAGAGATGTAGGCTATGTAATTCGACCATTGTTTATATTTAGTATTTGATTTTGGGGAAGGGGGTATGCTTGGTCCTTGGTGCCCAAAAAGATTAAGGCTATTAAGGTGAAGTTCTTAGAGACAATTGAGGGAAGTTTTGAACTAAATCAAAACACACTATGTGCATACGGTTGTCAAAAGGGTGTATCTTAGAAACGCCTAAATGTATTAAGCTGAAACTTCCAAAACATGTCGAGGGGGATGTTTAACTAAAAATAGATGTTAAGAGGGCGTGCCTGCAATATTTATGGAATAGGTAAGTGCATTAAGGTATATCTTTCGGGGGAGGGGGTTATTTATTCTAATTATACGGCCTTTGTGATTCGGGGGTCATTCTTAAAGAATTGGAACAAAATTTGAACTTTAGCGTAAAGAGCGAGGTAGTGACGAGGGGCGGACCCCCTCATATACGTAATAATTTCTGTTCGTATTAAGTTTTAATATTGCTCCTTACTTTCAGTTGAGAAACCTTACTACTATTACTAGCATTACTGCAAATGCTACAACTAAGACTTCTTAATACTGCAACTGTGACTATGTACGACTGTGACAGCTAGTGTTTGTAACTACTTGCGACTACAAATACCTTCAACTTCTACTAATTGTGACTCCGACTACTTGCCACTGTGACTCCAACTTGTTTTACTACGACTATAACTACTTAGGACTGCGATTGCTACTACACGTAAATGCGAATGCAACGATTACTTGCGTCTGCAGCTACTTATGCAACTGCATCTACTTCCGAATGTGACTGCAAACACTTGACATAGCGACTGTGACAAAGGTTTTCCCTTCGATACCTTCAATAAATACAAGGTTATTAAGGAGGAATCAATATCAGTATCTATTAAAATTTCAATCTATATTAATTTGTTCTTCTCAGCAATCTTGGTTATGATGGTAATTTTTTTTTAGAAATGAAAACATAACTCGAAATAAAAATTGTTTTCAGTAAAGTGCATGACGTTCTGGAATTTAGAAGGCACAGTGGACTTAGCCCTGTTCCTCTCTATGTTAGTTTCAGCTCGTTTTGACTTTGACTTGGCTACTTATTGTAATTTTTTATTGATGGTGATTTATGGTAGTTTTATGTTTGGAAAAATATTGATATTTATTTCTGCTCGTTTTGGGTTTAATGGAGATCTTTACTACTCTTTGAAAAACTTCTTTAGTGAAAAAAGTTTTTCAAAATTGATTTATGAGAAGCCAAGATTCTATTTTATCAAAATCTTGGAATCCAATTGAAAGGGAACTTGCAGAGAATCATGGACTTCTGGCACGTTTTCTAAAATTTTCAAACCGGTGTAATAGAACCTGTGTAATACCGGTTGAGCGTTGGGACCGATCTCGCAAGACCGGTTGGTTACGCAAATAAGACGTGTGGAACACATTCTCTTCCAATTTTCTAGAAGTATTGGCTGGATACAAAGACTCCTGGGAAATATACATCCATGTTCTTCCTTCTAAAAAAAAAGATAAATAAAATCCAAATCCTACATTTCTTTTTATAAGAGCTTAAAACTTCTACAGTAGGTTCTCTTATATGCTTAATTTAATCGTAAAATCTACATCAAGATCACTTTCCTTTTTGGGATAGTTTCCACTGTTTTCCGAAAATGAGCCAGTTTTGTCAGATTTGTAGCGTTTGATGTTATAACCTTAAACTTAATGAACATTATAACCTTGGAATCACCATAAAAAGCCAACTCCTTTAATGTTTTATATATATCTTTATTTATTTTTTTTTTTTGGCTTCTGAGTTTAGCAACATTCTTTAATAGGTTTATTTGCAAAAATTCAACATTTTTTCATAAGCATTTTGAAGCTCAAAGTGAAAGAATTCAATTCCTGAGAATATAGGCTGTGTATACTTATGTACAATTTTAATTTATGGAACATTTCACAACACTTCCTGCAGTGAAGAAAGTAAATTTCTTTGAATTACTACTTGCGGTTTTGACGAAGAATTACAATTCAGCTCCAATTCTTTCCTATATACCGCAGAAAAATTCTTTAAAAATCAAACAGTTCGTGCTAACGAACTGTAAGTAAGGAGCGACCCGGCTCAATAGTAACCGAAACTCTATAAATTATTAATACCAAAAGATACATCAAAAGAATCGGATCTTTATGCTGATTTTAAATATATAAGTTTCATCAAGTTTAGTCTTGCCAATCAAAAGTTAAGAGCCTGAGGAAATTTGCTTTATTTTAGAAAAGGGTAAATCATCCCATAAAAGTCATAGAATCTTAATGAAAATTACACTATTAGATTTAGCGTATCAGAAAATCCTTAATGCATAGGATTCAAGCTCCTATCCACAAAACTGAGGAATTTTGTATTTTTTTTTGCCAGAAGAAAGATCACGGATGCGTGTTTATTATTTTTTTTTTTCCCCTGGAGTGATCGCATCGACCCAGTGGTTCTAGAATGTCGCGAGAGGGCTCATTCGAAAGGAAATTAAAAGTTCTAGTGCCATTTTCAAGAAACCGAAAAACTTAGAGGGTAAGTAGGCCCCCTCCCACATTTATTTTTTTCCCAAAGTCACTGAATAAAAATTTTGAGATTACCATTTTGTTCAGCATGGTCCAAATCTAATAGCTATGTTTCTGAGGATGACTTAATCCCCCACAGTCCCCGGGGAAGGGCTGCAAGTTATGTACTTTGCCCATTGTTTACATATTGTATTGGTTATTTGGAAGTTTACAGACGTTTTCAGGGGGTTTTTTTGTTGTGGGAGTGGGGGTTCGGGGGGAGGGGATGCGTGAGAAGATCTTTCCACGGAGGAAATTTTCATGGGAGAAGAGAATTTTCCATGAAGGAGGTGTCGGTTTTCCCAGCATTATTTAAAAAACGATCAGAAATTAAATAAAAAAAAAGTTTTTTTCAACTGAAAGTAAGGAGCAACATTAAAACTTAAAACAAACAGAAATTACTACATATACGAGGGAGTTCACCCCCTCGTCAATACCTCGCTTTTTACGCTAAAGTGTTTTAGTAGTTTCAAAAGAGCTATTTATTCTAATTAAACGGCCTTTATTATTCAGAGGTCATTATTAAAGAATTAGAGCGAAATTTGAACTTCAGCGTAAAAAGCGAGGTATTGACGAGGGGGCGAACCCCCTCATATTCGTATTAATTTCGGTTCGTATTAAGTTTTAATGTTGCTCCTTACTTTCAGTTGAGAAACCTTGTTTTTTTATTTAATCAAAACAAGGAACAGGAGGATTTGCTTTTCATTACTTAAATAGCAGTGATCTTTTAAGTCAATAAATTTTGACATTAATCTAGCTGGTAAATTATCAGAATTTGACTGAGTACTTTGTCTAAGGACTGGGTGGAGGACTTCAGGCTGCTCATAATTCCACTCCAGGATAGGAAAATTTTCCTGATTACTCCTACTCTTACCCTTCGGCTTCCCCAAAAATGTGTTATAAGGGGGGTAAAGTTTAGAAAAGACACTTCTTTTCCAAACAAGTGTCACGATTATCAAACTTACAGAATAGCGCTGAGACCTTCCCGAAGATGTGCCTGAGGTGGTTCCAATTAGGGGGGTTAGTACTGCCCCATGGATTTATAAAATATCCTATTGGGGTATTTCCACCTAAGAGATTCGTGACCCTCCTTAAATTTTAATTTTTGTGTTACGGCACCTTTTGTCCGAAGGGACAAACACAATAAATTGTCATATTTTCCCGAATATTACGGCATCCAAATATTAATTTAAAACTCTAGAACAATTCTGGCTAAATTGAAAACATTATTTGATGCCAAGTTCTGTAAAAAGAATATTTTCTGAATCTATAAGTTGAACTGAATAAACCAGCTATTTAAGGTTGGCAAATTGTTTGGTATGTGGAATTAAAATCAATTAGTACTGTAAACCTAAAAATAAATTAATCCAGTGCTTTGGATTAATGTATACGTAAATGATACTTTTACTTTAGCGAACCTTTGATCTTGGCGATATCCAAAACAATAATCATTGACAAATAAAAATATAGTAGACATTATTTAGGCTTGATTGTAAGCTCTAACCGATTATAGCTCCCCTATCACCTTTAATATGTCAATGAACTTAAGCAACATTTGTTTTATGCTTCAGTAAGTTTACTGCTGGTCGAGCACGCACGTTTCGTGTATTTATTTTTAAAGTACAGAAGCTTAAAAATCAAACATTCTCTGCCCTCCTAGAGCAAGGCCGTATCCAGGATTTTTTCGAGGGGGGGGGGGGTAAAAAGGCATCAAATATGTGTTATTGTGGTATTTAATGCGTTTTTACGAGTCGAACAAAAATATGAGAGGAGGGGGGGGTCAAACCCCCAGCCCCCTTAGATACGGCCTTGTCCTAGAGCTATTTTCGTTCTATTCCTAGCTGAATACTCTGTTTTTCAAAGATTTTTCTCGTAGTTCTTCTAAATTATATAGCTTTTAGGGCAGTTTCACATGTTTGTCAGTGCTGCCACGTTATGCCGTGAAAGTAAAATAAGCAAAACTATTTAATTAGACATGACAAAGCTCCTCGTCCGAAAGAATTCAAACATTAAAAATATGTTGATTCTCAAGACAACTGACAACTACACCATCAATAGGAAACTGAACTTTCCTAACTGTTTGTTGCCATGTCTTATCGGCTAATTTTTTTTTTTCTCCGTTTAGCCCATGTTTCTTTTTCTTAATTTCAGCGCCCGTTATTACCGAAAACTGCACGGAGGGCATCCGTAATAAAATAAATTTCAAATTTTCCAACTTTTTAAGACGTAAATTACTATTTAAGTTGTCACTTAGCAAATTTAAACAATCAGATTTTATTTTCACTGGCCTTGGTACTTTAAGTATTTTGGGTAGGGATGATATTTCGGTGAGGGAGGGCACTATTATGAAAAAAGACGACACCAGATGAACAGTTATAAGGGATATATGCGAAATAATGGGCAAATCATTCAGAGGTATAGATCCGACACTTAAACGAAATCATTGGACTTGAATGCCCATCAGTATCAGCTATAACATCTCTGTTTGCGAAAAAACACGTATTTATGACATAGTTTCATATTCTTTATTTGAACTTTGAGTTCTTTGTGTTTTTTTTAAACTAAGTATTTTAAATTTTGAATATTTAATGTTTTTGAGGGGCAATAACGGACAAATCTCCTGATTAAAATTTAAATCATTTAAAAAAAGATTAGAAACATAAATGACATTTCATTTCCTAATCAGGTTGATTATTTGTAATTCACCTGCTAAGGCTATAGCAATTTAGAAGAGGAGGAATATCCCTATCTTAAATGGCTGAACAAAATAGGAGGCCACATTTTGTAGCAGAGAGAGCCTTTTGAGGAGACGAAACCATTCACCAACAAAAACGAAGTCCTTACGCCTATCAGTTTGAAATCTTGAGTCAAGAATATACCTCAATGGCAAACGGTACATAATGAAGTCATTTTTCGCCCAAACTCATGAGTAAATTAAAGCAATCTTTCGTAATTAGCTCTAAGATGTTAATAAACTTAAAAAAGAAAATACGTTTGCCCTTGCTAGATATTCCTAACTCGGCAGTAGTTGTTCTTCAGAGCTAATACCTAATTTTATGCTTTTATATGGACAAGGAAGACTTTCCCCTTATGTTGCTCCAAGGGCCTTCTGAAACTATGTGGAGCTGAAAACTCACTTTTTCCTTTCATTTTGGTTAACTTCCCAAATAGACCCCCCCCCCCCAGAAAAAAATGTGACCATAGATTCTTCTACGAACATAAAAGAATATACCTGTAAAGAATATGAATCGTCTTAGCGTTTTATTTCACCAGTTTTATTCGAACAACTAATTGCCCGAAATATAAAGCAACACAACACTTCCAAACAGTTGCATGGTTAGGGGAGGGGTTTGAGGTCAAAGGCTCTTCCCGATATATGGTAAATTGTAAAAAATCCCACTAGACCCCACTTATCTAAAGCCTCCTTACAAAATGTTGTGCAAACAGGCGCTATCACTTAAGAATTATGAAGTCTTAATACAGATCCACATTTCAGACAGTGTTGCCATGTTGAGTCGCAAAAATAAATAGGGAAAACTAATCTGATTCCGCTTTTTGTCTGTAAAACTTTTAACATGTATGATCTGTTCATTCCCCAAGACCACTACAACTTCAAAGGAAAACTATACTCCCCCACGCATTTTGGTACCATACTTTATTTACCATACTTTTTGCTTCACTCCCTTTTTAAAATTTAGTACCCACTGCTAACATAAGCCTCAGTAGTAGGAACTCATATGGACCTCATAGTAGGACCTCATTTGGAGGTTCTACTTATAAAAAATTAAAAAACTGAATTGTCGTTTTTTTATTATTATGTATATGGTTGTGTAAGTTTATGTTAAGCCAATTCAAATATCACATTTCAGTTCTACTGTCCATGATACTTTAACAACGATACAACGCACTAATTAGTGACCTTTAAATTAGAGTCACATTTTTGTTGATTAATTTTCCTGTAATAAAATGGTGTTTTTCGTTGAAGAAATTTGCAATTTTTAGTGCCTATATCCTACCCATAATTGTTCAACGGATTGTCGCGGAAAACAAAAAATAACATCACTGGCTTGATGCTACTTTTAAATCCTTCGGAACTTCTTCTTCAGAGGATCTTTAATTTAAACCAAGTGCAAAAATTTTCCCATTCCCCAATCAAAATGCTCCATTACAACAGCTAGGAAGATTGCTGGTAAGCAAGGAGACAAGAGATCTTGTTTATATTAGTAGTAAATATTTCAGTCATCTGCGATTTAAGGACATTTGGTCTTCTAGGGCTGAACCTACTGATACCAAAATAAATTCAGGCGTTCTTGTTTTTCAAGGATATTTTTCCTGGGAAGAAATCGCAATTTTGGTTTCTATATAATCCTCATTCACTGTTCAATTGATTACTGAGGAAAAAGGAATTGTCAGTTTTTCCCGCCCAGCATATCGGGCTATCGCTATTTCTGCATGCTTAAGAAATGGGTTTTCGGAAGACATTCAATTCCCCTAAGGTGCAAGTACTTCACCGTTCATTCAAAGTCATCCTCCATTCATCCAGAACACTCCCTTAAAACAATCGGGAATTTTTTGGCAGGTACATTGAAATCACCCTCTCCCCATTTCAAATTAGCAATTAGTAGTTAAGCCATCCGAGGGGTTTGAGCATTGATTCTTCTAGGTCTGAACCTAAAGACTTTAAATTAAACTTAAATTTGAATGTTCTTACTTTTTTTCTAGAAGAACATTTTTCTGGGATCAAATTACATTTTTAGCGAATTATATTCGTTGTTCAAGTGATTACTGAGGACAACTGAACCGTCAAAGTTCTTTCACCTAGCGCATCGAGCTTACGCTACTTTTACATCCTTGAAAAGTGGTTCTTTGGAGGATCTTCAGTTTTGACAAAGTGCAAAAACAACATTTTGGAATTGGACACGCCTTCCCCAGAGGGCACAAAGGCTGACGTAATGGTCACTGCACTTTAACGGTATTGAATTACTGGACTTCAAAAAATGAGCATCCCTATTAAGTTACATGTTTCAACAGTTGTCATTTAAATTAACGCTGACAAGCAAATTATTATAAATGTATTGAAATCATAGCCATATAAAACAAACATTTGAAAGAAGTTCCTGAGTTGGTGATAAAATTACTGTATAATATATTGCATTTGCGCCTGACCTGTGGTTATTTTTTCTATGTTGGGAATAGGGGAGGAAGGGATAAACTGTAACATTTATTTAGAAAGTGATAAAGATCAAGTTAACCAGGTTATTGATATAAAATTTTGAAAAGTGCAGGTAGATGTTTTCTATAGAAATTTAATCAGAGGCAACGCGTATGAGCCGTAAGCTTTCAATGCATAATTTATTAATTCCAGAGCTCCTTCATACGGAAGAGGTGGTCATAAATCTTCAGGGGGGAACCTTTCGATTGGAAATTGAAAGTTAAAGTGCCTTGTTTTAAGAGCATAAAGGGATTGGAGAAACACCCCTTACCTGCCTTTTAAGGTAAGGCCTTTTTTCTTCCTTACCCTCCCCCCCCCCCCTGTAACATCCAAAGACATCCAATCAAATTTTTAAGATAACTATTATGTTCAAATTAGTCCGAAGGACCAATGAATTTGCCTTCAGGGATGAGACCCCACAGACACTGTGACAAGGGCTTTAAGTAATGAAAGTTGACGATTATTTAAACATATGATTCGTAAAAAAAGGGCAATATCTTAGGATTGGCTAAGAATATTAAGTTGAAACTTTCTGCTAATATTGACAGGAATGTTAAGCTAAATCAGAAGACATTATATGCATCCATTTTGTCAAAGGGGCACATTTGTAAATTTTCAGGAACGGCCAAGGGTATCAAGTTGAAATTTTCATGGAATGCTTATGATTATTTGACCCATATTTAAAAAATAAAATGCAAAAAGCATAAGGCTATTCTGAGTGAAGAAAGAGCGATGTCAAAACTTAAACCAAACAAAAATAATTACTTCACAGTTTCTGCAAAATAAATCTGCAAAGTTGACTAAACAAAGTGACCAGGGATGTTTCAGTGAAAACAAAAATATGACAAAACAAGATTATAAGCAGAAAAGTCCTTAAGAAGCCTGCGCATTAAAAAAAAAAACTCAAGCAAGCTTAGCTTTTAGTCAACGCTTAGTTTGTTAGTAAAACGCTAGTTTTACAAAATTCAACAAATTTTGTAGAATTGAGTTCGTTTATTCGAACAAGAGTTGCAGGTATGTTGTATAAGCTGCAAAGAAAAAACTTTTGTTCGTTTTACGCTTACACTTTGATCTTTATTTCCGTCCTTAAAAATTTGGTTTTAGATTAATTTTGTTCACCTTTAGATTTTGAAAATATGCAGAGTAAGCTTTACAAAAACAATCTTAATGTTTACTAAAAACTTGAACCTGCAGCAGGATCAGGCGTTTCCCGCCTTACCTGGTATCTCAAAATGAGATCTTTCACGGGAGTTTTTTACCGTAAGCTCCCCAGAATCACGGCAGTGGTTGAGCTAGAAGAGACACACAACTGAACCCCCTCAGGCCAAAGGCTTGGCAAATAGGGGCTTAAATCCTCGCCTTCTAAAGACATATGATTCAAAGTGTAGCGTACCATCAACTCTAGTGTCATACATGTCCAATATTGACGAAGAAACTAAAAATGTCAATATAATGTTTTTTTCAAATAGGGCATTAAATATATGTTTTACCATCCTCCTTTTCCCCTCTCTTGTGTTTTCGCTAAGAAAAAAATATGCAAAAATGCTCTTAAACGAAATTCCCATAAATTTGCTTTCGCTTTAAACTTTTTCTATTAAGAGTAGCCGAAATAACAGCTACCGTTCCCGAACCAGCTTCAAATAGCGATTCTTACTCACTTAAAAAAAAACTTTTTCGCATGCAGACCACTCCCCATAACTGCTAACCAATCAGAGTACGGATCTCCTGATTCTCTGTCTTCCACCAGGAGTGCAATGCGTGGTTAGGGGGGTTTCTACTAAAAAAAAAACCTTTTTTAGTAAAAAAAAATGAGCCCTCTCCCTTTTATATTTTGGAAAAAACGATCTGCCCTTTTCCCCCCGCCCCCGACCACAATATTTGTGTATTGCGTTTTTTGTTAAAATCATGGTTTTAGATAACATGATTTTTTTGTGCATGGTTATTAAAGATTTTATGAAAGGTTGTTGATACAGGTAGATTTTTTCTTGCTCCAAAGATGCCGTTGCTACTTGAACTTGAAACTTCATTATAAAATCCATTTTCAAGAGTGAAAGTCGGAAAAAGCAAATTCAAGATGGAGAAAGTAAGCTTAAAAAAAGTTGACCCAGGGACTTATGCAGGAGGGGGATTGGGGCCCGGACCCTTCAAAAGTATAATTTTTTCCAAAATTCTGGGCACTTCTTATTATTTCCCGTTAGATATTGAACCCCCCGAAGAAAAATTCCCAACGCAGTCCTAAAATCTAGTCTAACTCACCGATTTGAAGTTCTTAAAGTTAAGTAACTAAAACTGAATCCCTTACTTTAGAAGCCTACCTTTGAGCAAAAGGTTATCAGTGAATTCATGTAAATACATAGGGAACAGTTTGGCCCTAAGCTAATGTAAAATAGCTTCTTTAAGCATCATTCGGCTTTTTATTATTGCTCAGCATTCCCTCTGTAGTTTTGATGTGAATTACTGCATTAGCTTTCCGGTGGCCAGCATTTACCCTCCCGTAAAATACTCCCAATAAAATCCCCCTCGCGTCTGGTTGATCATTTTTTACTTGTAAAAAAGACTAGAACTCTCAATTTCTAATCTAATGAGCACCCTCCGAAGTTTCTGCGACCATGAGGTGGAAATATGGATGAGGAAGGAGTAGTCCCCTTCCTATACGGAATAAATTTTCCTCGTTTTTGGGGTTAATGTTACTCTTTACTTTACTAACAGTGTAGACGAGAAATATTGTCAGAAATCATACGGGAGTAGATATTAATTTCACATTTTTTATGTGACTTTTAAAGTTTCTTGTGTACCCCCTCCTCCAAAAATATACCTCTCTCCCCCCACGAAAAACATCCTTGTTACGGGCCTTATTTTTTTTTTTTTTTTTTTTTTTTTTTTTTTTTTTTTTTTTTTTTAGTCTGTTTAATCTAATTAATTAATTTAGCTTATTTATTCTATTTTTCTATAGTTTTCATTGTATCTATATTTTCTTTTCTTCTCCTTTGTATGTGAGTAAGTGTTTTGTTTTTCATTTTTGAGTAAGCATTTCATGTCTTCCCCCTTTGTACAGGCCAATGAGCCTTTGGGGGAATAATAGCATGTAATATTGTATGTGTATATATAATGAAGAATAAAACTTATCTTATCTTATCTTAATTTCTATCTTCACCCTCCCCTCGTCTCTCCCTTAGAACTAATTCTGTATTTATCTGATGGCTCAATGAAATCTGGGATGTTTTGACATTCAAATGCACCCTTAGAGGTACCTCCCTCCCTCCCTAACTACAAAACAATCAGAGAGCCCCATTGTGGAAGTTTTATTACCTTTTGAAGTTCCGTAATTTTTCTATTACTGACAGATAATATTTGTTATTGAGAAATATACGGACATTTTTCGCGGAGGAGGGGGGTGGCTGTCTGGGGGAATTTTTAGTGGGAGCAAAATGTTTGGGAATAATTCCCCTACAGTGGGGATTTTTTTTTTTGGCGGGGGAGGAGTATTTCCTGATAAACATCGATCGTTTGAACAGATCTTTCACATAAATCAAGTCATTTCGGCAATGGCTCTACAATTTTGGTTTTTGAGAGATTTCACCAGATTTCGCCAAAGAACTTCCCAAGTCTTCCCAAAGATAAAGTTCTTTAAGCCCTAAAATGAAACATATACCTAGTGCTTGTTTACTTGCAAAACGACGGGGCGTTTTTCCGCCTCAACTGGCATTTGAAATTCAAATGTTACGTGGGAAGTTGTACAACATTAAGCTCTCCACCCTCACGGTATGCACCTAATACTACTTATACATATTCGATTTAAAATATATGTCAGACAGATTTATTTATTCGTGTGCAGGCATCATATTGATTAAAAATTAAGTTAGAACTTGACGCTTTTAAGTTGACTTTATTTTAAACTGTATTGAGCGTAATAAATTCCGTCAAGGTAATAACGGAAACCAAAAAACTAGAATACTTTAGAGACCAGATTCCTACAGAAAAAAAAATATAGCCTCACCCTAGCCAGAGGCTATTCCTTATAGACCATTAATCACAGTTAATACCAAATGAAATTTTAATGGAATTTTATGCAACTGTGTTGTTTAAGCACTTTAGTAAATTTTGCAGCTGCCAGAGGTATATTAATCATTTCGAAACCTAATTCATAGGGGTAACTTGATGGGGAAGTTCGGCAGTTTAGAAACACTTTTGGTTAGTATGAATTTTTGCATCATATACATTATTCCCCTTCAATATTTTCGCGCATTTTAACCTATTACATGACAATATATGCATTTGGGTACTTTGAAAGTGGATTTGAGGAGGGAACACGAAATTTTTTTTCATATTTTGTTTGTATGCTTCGTTTATTTTGTTTTGTCCCCTATTTCTTCCTAGCCACGGGGCCTTGCGGGGGATAAAATTTTGAAATTACTTTTTACATTTATTGGTAAGCAAATTCAGAAATAAACTAATTAGTCAATTTTTAGTTTTCTAAAACTCTCTCTCCCTCTCTAAATTGACACAAATTGACAACGACGTCTGTATGTCAGCCAGACTACGGCCATTAAGATGTCGCTTTATAAAATGTCGCAAGTTTATATTAATGTGTTCTATTCATTCTTTTTAATTACATCGTGCACCCTTTGCTGTCATATTCAGACCCCTAAAACAGCTGAGAAACTGCTTCACTTTCACTCTACAATGTTACTTTTTTTAAAGATCTCTAATTAAACATAAATTATTATAGAAAAAACTTGAAGAGAGTGCCATCATAATTAAAATTATTAGAGATATACTCAGAAATACCTAAAATTTAGCTTAAAATATTGTCCATACTTCTCTTTGACAGGTACGCAGAATGTAGAGCCACTGAAATACCCCATTACAGCCACAGCTATCCTAGTTTAGCCACTCAAATCTATGTTTCCATTTCAAAGTTTCAGTTGTGGAAAAATATGAAAATTAATGGGGAAATTATGCAAAAATTAATATATGCAAAACTAGAAAAGTTTTATTTACGATTTTCCTAAAATTTGTTTGTAACTTGTGATTTAACAACCAAGAGATTTCAAGATTTTACCAGTTTTCCCAAGGTTTCCATTTCATTCTTTTTTAATTAACTTGTTCTGTGCTTTTTAGTTTCTTCCTGCCTCCAACACAAATTCCTATATACGAACGTTACAACAAGATTTAAACCACTTTGACTTGTTAAAAATATCCGGTTCAGATTCGGTAATATTGTCTTCTTTTCTAATTTTTTATTTTTATTTTATTTTATTTTTTTTTGTACAAAACACCAAATTTGGTACAGTACAGAAAAAAACTTGGCTGATATTAATTAAGTAAAAGAAAACAAGTTTTTTTTTCAACTGAAAGTAATGAGCAACATTAAAACTTAAAACCAACAGAGATTATTACGTATATGAGCGGGTTCGCCCCCCCCCCCCCGTCAATACCTCGCCCTTTACGCAAAAGTTCAAATTTTGTTCCAATTCTTTAAGAATGGCCCCTGAATGACCCTCATATACGTAATAATTTCTGTTCCTTTTAAGTTTTAATGTTGCTCCTTGCTTTCAGTTGAAAAAACTTTGTTTTCTTATTTAATTTATGATCGTTTTCTAAATAATGCTGGGAAAACCAGCGCCCCAATCACGGAAAGTTCTCTTCCCATTAAAAATTCCTCCATGGAAAGACCCTCCCACGCAACCCCTTCCTCCCAAACCTTCTCATCCCCCACCAGGAAAATCCCCCTGAAACGTCTGTAAACTTCCTAATAACCAATACTCTATTTAACAATGGGCCAAGTTCATAACTTGCAGCCCTTTCCCCGAGGACTGTGGGGGGTATTAAGCCGTCCTCAGAGACATAGTTATTAGATTTTTTGACTATGCTGAAAAAATGGCTATCTCTAAATTTTGATCCGGTGACATTGGGAAACAAAATGAGCGTGGGAGGGGGCCCAGGACCCTCCAATTTTTTGGTCACTTAAAAAGGGCACTTTTTTAATTTTCGTTCGAATAAGCCCTCTCATGACATTCTAGGACCACTGGATCAATACGATCACCCCTGAAAAAAAAACAAAAAAAAAGAACAAAAACAAGCATGCGTGATCTTTCTTCTGGCAAAAATTCTCTGATACGCTGAATCTGATGGTGTGATTTTTATTAAGATTCTATGACTTTTAGAGGGTGTTTCCCCCTTTTTTGAAAATAAGGCAAATTTTCTCAGGTTCGTAACTTTTGATGGCTAAGACTAAACTTGATGAAACTTATATTTTAAATCAGCATAAAAATTCGATTCTTTTCATGTAACTATTGGTTTCAAAATTCTGTTTTTTAGAGTTTCGGTTACTATTAAGCCGGATCGCTCCTTACTTACAGTTCGTTACCACGAACTATTTGATAAAAACAAGCTTTTTCAACTGAAATTAAGGAGCAACATTAAAAACTAAAATGAATAGAAATTACTACGTAAATGAGAGGGTTGCCCCCTTCTCAACACCTCGCTCTTCATGCTAAAGTTTCTTAGTACTTTTTAAAAAAGCTTCTATACACGACCATTGTGTTTCAGGAGTCGTTATTACAGAATTGAGACAAAATTAAAACTTTTGCGTAAAAAGCGAGGTTTTGAGGAGGGGATAGCCCCATGAATACGTTATAATTTCTATTCGTTTTAAGTTTTAGTGTTGCTCCTTATTTTCAGTTTTTTTTTAATTTAATTTCTGATTGTTTTCTTAAATAATGCCCAGAAATTAGGCTCCACCACCACGAAGAATCCCCCCTACCTCCAAGGAAAGATCCTATACACAATTCAGTCCCGGTTAAATTTAACCCTGGACAATTACCCTTAGCATAGGGTAGGAAGCATGAAATTAGGTGATATAGAATTTGTTTACTCAGGCAGGAAGGATGGGGTACACAGACAAGGAGTAGGGCTCATGATGAATAAAGAAGCTGCTAAGTCTTGTTTAGGCTGGGAAGTATTAATAATAGAATACTAATTGTTGATGTTATGACTAAAAAGTTCAGAGTATCAGTTATAGCAGTATACGCCCCTGTAGAACCGACTGACGGAGATACTAGTGAGTCAGATGAATTTTACTTACAGTTACAGGAGCAAATAGACAGGTTCCCAGGTAGAAATATGATGTTTTTACTGGGAGATTTTAACACCCAGGTCGGTAGAAATAGGGATAGATGGTATCCCAGCTTAGGTAAATTTGGAGTAGGAAAAGAAAACAGTAATGGATACAGACTTTTGCAATTTTGTAGGTATAACAATCTAGTTATAACCAATACGGTGTTTGGTCATAAAATGGCCCATAAGTTAACATGGTATTCACGTGATGGTAAGACAGCAAACCTTATTGATTATGTTATAGTAAACCGAAGACTGGCAGGATCAATACAAGATACTAGGGTATATAGGAGTGCTGTTATTGATGTTAAATCACCATTGATGTAAAGATCACCATCTAGTAGTGTCAAGGGTTAACTTAAAGCTTAAATATCGGAAGGGTAATTACCTCCCGGGAAGTTATGATGTTAGTAGACTCCAGGATGAGAATTTGAGAGAAACTTTCCTGGAACAGTTGAATACTAGACTTGAGAGTTTAAAATTTGATAATGTGGAAGATGTTTGGAATAATTTTAGAAAAATAATTTTTGAAGTTGCTGAAGGTTTATAAGGGAAGAAAGCTAGAACTGCAGCTAAGAATATTAGTGAAAAAGCTTTATGTTTAATAGAAAGGAGAAGGACTTGTACAAGAATTATCTGAGTGATAGATCGCATGAAAACAAAAGAAATGTAAAGAAAGTGGAGAAAGCATTGAAATAGGAACTAAGGAGGTGTGAAGTGGAGGCCATGGATAAAATTGTAGAGGATTTAGAAGATGCATCTAGACGGCATAATAGTAAAATATTGTACTGGCACGTTAACAAATTGAGAGGTAGTAGTCAATCCGGACTTGTCCCAGCTAAAGATAGGAAAGGGGTGGCAATTAGGGATAAGGAAAAAGCTAAAGGGAGATGGGCCGAACATTTTGAGAACTTGCTTAACCGAGATAGAGTTGCAGGAAAAAATATAGAGGAAAATGAAAAAGTTTGTGATACCTTGGATGTGAAGGAAGATTTTTTTTTGTGAGGGTGAATTAGCAACAGTACTAAAAGGATTAAAGATAAATAAGGCTCCAGGTGCTAATTGGGTTGTAAATGAGATTCTTAAATATGGCGGCTCTGAAGGTTAGAAATAAGTTATTGAAGATTATGAATATGATTTTTGAAAAAGGGGAAGAACCCAAGGATTTTAGGAAAACCTTAATTAAGCCACTTTATAAGAAAGGTGATAAAAGTGAGTGTGGTAATTATCGACGCATTAGTCTGGTCTCTGTAGGTAGCAAATTGCTTAGTAATATGATACTTTTTAGACTGAGAGATGCCGTAGACAAAGTTTTAAGAGAAGAGCAGTGCGGTTTTAAAAGAGGTAGAGGATGTGTTGACCAAATTTTCACTCTTAGGCTAATAATTGAGAAGTTCCTAAGTTGTCAAACACCTTTGGTCCTATAGATTATGAGCAAGCGTTCGATTCTGTTGATAGAAGAGCTTTAGTAAAGGTTTTATCCCTGTATGGTATACCAGACAAATACGTTAAAGTGATTAGTACTTTTGTCTTCAGGAGCACATGAAAGTCAATGTGAGACCATGAAATCAATCGGGGATGAAGAAATCTCATGAACTTAGATTATGCTGATTATTTAAGCATCCTAAATGAAAGTGTGAGCAAAAGAAATGACGTTTTAAGTGGTTTTGTGAGGTCAGGGTGCTAGAATTGGTTTGAAAATTAAATGTTAGGAAGACTAAGTCACTAAGGCTACGAATAAGTGAAGATGAAAAGGTGACGTTGGGTAATGAAAAGATTGATCAGGTGGGCAGTTTCACTGACCTTGGTAGTATTATTAGGAAGGATGGTGGGAGCAGTGAAGATGTTAAAAATCGAATAGCCAAGGCTCAAGGTATTTTTTCACAGTTGAAAAAAGTTTGGAAGAATAGGAAGATAATTTTGCAATCCAAGATTAGAATATTAGAATCTACAATGAGGACAGTGGTCAAACATGGCTCTGAAGCATGGACTCTCTTAAGAGGGGAGGCAGATTTGCTAGATGTTTTCCAGAGAAATTGCTTAAGGAGTGTTCTGGGTACCCGGCTGACTGACCGTATTTCAAACAATAGGCTATACGAAAAATGTGGTCCAATACCGCTTTCTAGGTCTATAATGAAAGAAAGGTTGAGGTGGTTAGGGCATGTTGTCCGGATGAAGGTTGACAGATTGCCGAAGATTGTTCTTTTCGGCCAACCATCTAGGGCTAAACGGAAAGCAGGTCGTCCCCGTCTGGGGTGGGAGGACGTCATAAAGAAAGATTTAAAGGGAATGGGAACTTCTTGGGAGGGTGTAAAAAGGGAGGCTTTGAATAGATTGGGATGGAGGAGGAGCGTGCGTAGCTGTGTTGGCCTCAGGCGGCTTGGTGCTGCGATGAGTTGTTAGTAGTAGTAGTAGTATCTCCCCATGTAAAATTGAGTCGGCAAAGAGAATGCAAGAACAACGAAAAGAATTTCGTATAGGAACTCTGGCAAATTCCGCAGTAGAAGTGACCCTATTGACCCCACCCCTCACCCCTGCTGCCACCTACAACTTTTTTAACACCATATATTGACACGAGAACCACGTGGTTTATGTTTTTTTTGTCAATGAGAATTTGAAAAACAGGAATTTTGTCACATTTATGTATGTTTTCTTGGATGGTTATGTGTGTTGGTTGATTTATTTGATGTTTTTAATGGATGTTTAATGGTTTTTGTCAGTGAGAATTTGAAAAACAGGAATTTTGTCACATTTATGGATGTCAACAGCAATTCATGTCTGTTATATGGTTTTGTCAGTGAGAATGAAAAAACAGGAATTTTCTCACTTGAAAAAACATGAATTTTCTCACATTTATGGTTGTTTTCATGGATGGTTATGTGTGTTGTTCGATTTATTTGATTTTTTTCTAGGATGTAAACATCAAATTATGGATGTTTTATGGTTTTTGTCAGTGAGAATTTGAAAAACAGGGACTTTCTCACATTTTTGTCTGTTTTCATGGTGGGTTATGTGAATTGTTCTATTTATTTGATGTGTTTCTTGTCTGTTTTATGGATGATCCAGAAATAGTATTTGATGTTGTTGTTCAAACAAGATGTTGTGTGTTTCATGGAAACAGTTATATCACATGTTTCCTTCTCAGCCAATCAGAGGGCTTTGTTTGCATAGTAGCGGCGGAGTGAATATAAAGAAAAGATTTTTGCTATAGTTTTATTAGTCTGTGAATAGAATTCAAGGAGTGAGAAGAACAGTTTGACTCTACTCATTTAGATATATATTTGTGTTGATGGCGATGAGAGGAATGTTTACCCTATTAGAAGTTGATAGTGGAGTTGATGATAATAGTACAAGAGCACCAAACAGTGCAGTGGAAATCACGAAAGGTTCACGGCTGTGTCTGGAATGGGATGTAGTATATGCAAGATATGTGATATCACTAATCAAATTTAAAATGGAGGATCAATTATTTTTTACCGATAAAGTTGATACAGCGCATGTGAATAGACTTCAATGTGCTTTAAGTGCATTGGTGAAACATATTGAAGACAATAAACAGTATCGCTAATTGTATATGCTCTGTATTATTGATGTTGTTGTTGTTGTAATTATTCAATAAAATTGTTTCGAAATTGAAAATGTTCTCTTTCTTTTCTGGTTAGGGCTAACGAATCAGGGTCAGTCTAGAGTCAGCAGTCGGAGTTAAAGGACTGAAAAATGAATAAATTTGAGAAAGAGAGAATTGGATCAAATCTAGTGTTTATGGAAAAACATTTGATTTTGGATTATGGTTTTCTCGAGTTATCTCTTAAACGCAGCATATTCTCTTGTCGGGGAACACTTGACAATATAATGAGGAGTGATTCTCCCCCATTGGACTATTGTATGAAACTTTTAAAATGTGATTAAAATGCTTATAGTCAATTTATTGATATATTAATTGAAACAAAGCAGAATCATATTGTGGATATACTTTTGAAAATATTGTCAATGGATTCACTTTAGATGGCTCCCCCCCATCATTCAGTAAAGGTAATTTCACATAGCTACTCCTCTCTCCCATCGTTTTCCTCTCATTGAATGTATCGAGCGAGGAGGATCAGTTTCATTTTAGCTGTGAGTGAGTTTACATAGGAAACCGAAAAATGTTCTATATATGTCCATTGTGCATGTACACTCTTGGCAGTTGGAATCAATGTGAGACTTGTACAATTATTGATGACTATAGTGAAAAGTGTAAATTATGTAATCCTTGTAAATTACATAGAGGCTATGCAGTACAAATTAAAGGATGTAATTCATGTCTTGAGGAGGTGTGTGACTCTCACCCTAGAGGACACCTGTGCTCCAATTGTAACTATGATAAATGTGATCAGTGGGAGAATACTTACCCCGCTATGATTGGAAAAAATCCCAAACGTGATTCTAGTTTATTTCTACGAGATGGGTATCGTCGTGGATTTAAATTATTCTGGGAAGAGGAATCAGGTCTACGATTTAACTATTGGTCCAACAAGACAATCCGGTTTCTATGTCATCGTTTTGACGTCACCACCTATTATGACTATAAACCAAGTAATTTTTATTTGGCAGTTAACGAATTTGATTCAACATTTTAAAACACTGTATTTGATATTCCTTCAAATAGACGGACTGAAACTCGTGAATTTCATAATATGAATGTAAATAGTATCATTGACTGTTCAAAGAGATATGACAAGAGTGAAGTTACATTATACTGTAGAAAATATGACACTGACTTTACACTCAATCAAGATCAATAGAGAACGAATCTAAATGAGCTATCGACATTAGTTGTTCGCGATACTTGCCTATACATTGACGATGTAGAAATCTAAAGTGGAGATTGAAAGACTTTGTTGTATATATATGCATTTTATTAATAAACAAATTCACATACATTTTTAAGCACTTTACTCTTAGGGCACTGAAATCAATACTATATAGGTCTGAGAGGATATTTTCCACTAGAAAGTCATTCAGACGTGGATTGTCAACATAAATGTGGAGAAACTTCTTGTAAGTATATCCACGACATCGCAACACAAAATATAGTAGTGCATGGAAGCCACAGCTTTTAGTCGTTAGATCCTGCACACTCTTCCGATTTTGAATAATAGTTTTCCCACTGCTCTCAATATAGTTGCTGATGTGAGGTGTGTAGAATGTATAGGGTAGACCAAGAGGATCAAAAAATTCAATCGTCTTCATTGTTTGAAAGAGGCACAGCCAATGACCCGTCAGCACAGTCGACGGACTGCTATTAACAACAATCAAGGTATTGTTGACACTTTGAATTTTTCCAAGAAAATCCGAGGGCAGACAAAAGGATTTGTACTGGGACATGTAGGGGTCCATATTAAATACATTGATTATTTGACTGGTGTTCATGGCGCTAAGTCTAGTAGAACACTGCCTTCGGGAGGGATTTCCCAATAGGTTTCATATTGATTGAGTGAGATTAGTGCAATACTCTCAGCCAATGGGTCAGTAAATGTACACTCTAAACGCACACTCCCCGTACGTACTATACTCATATCCCGTGTACCCGACAAATCCAGTACAATGATACCATGTGTTTTAGCAAACATATCTTCGGTTATACCATTTTCAAATAGTTGAGAATCATGATCTAGGGTTGCATGGTCAACTCGTACAATGTTCTATAAGATCTATCAAAAGATAGATTGTAGAGTGGAATACTGTTTACTTTGCACACAAGAGATGAAACTCCAAACATCTCGAATTTATATGGGCATTCAGTCCATGATCCTATTGAACTGGCGCTTTTTACAAATTCCAAAGCCAATTTTGAGGGAATTTCACCATTGATAAAGGATGATTCGGTGAAGGTGCGTGACCCCATTGCAATATGACACTAATTGGTGATTGTATGAGGAACAAGTAGTTTAATATTGTTACCATTGGCTCTCAGTATTTCCACGGCCAAAGCAACAGAACTCATAACCTGTTTTTTGCGTACATGAAGTATTGCCGAGGTGAGGGAGAGACTTACATCAGGATTGGCAGCAAAATCTTTTCTCAATATGAAATTGGAGGGTGCAAGCTTTAATTTTATATACACTTTAACATTGGGCGGCAGCCATTGGGGTATATTAAATATTTCATGATATATTTTTCCAACTAGATGTAATTCACTAGTTTTAGCATTTTTAAGTGCATCTGTACTATCAGTATTAGTAATATATTCATATCCATTGGAGGTGCCTCTCAATTCCTTGTATGACTTGGGTGTCATCAGCATGAATTGCATATAGCTTGTATAATTCGAGAGATTGTTGCTTGTGCTCACCAGTGTACCATTGATATAGACACTAATTTGACGAAATAAATTATGTAATATACAATTTTCATAGAATATTTCATCGGCCCGAATCGGCATTGTATTATCGGATTTCCGGACTTTCATTTGCAAATCTATAAATTTGGAAGACAAGTCCATAAAGTAGTCTTCATTAGAATAAATTTGAAAGTGGATATTATCGCAGAGAGGTTGTTGTGGATAAAATTGTTCATAGTATCCAGGCTTGACACTCACCTCAACATTTTCGGCATTGAAGAGATTCAATGAGGCGGTGATTGAAGGTTGAGAATCCTTATGCGGTAGGTAGGACATCTTAGGAGAAGAAATCTAGTTTTGATCTAACAATTTTCTTCCTGGGGCTTCTGGTTAGAGCACGGGTCGGCTTTTTCCTTCTTTTCTTTGACAAGAGGGATGATGTCTTTCGTTTCCGACCTGAGTGGAGACTGATGAGGGATGCATTGTTTCTTGACCTTTTTAAACCTTTTCCATTTTGTTTTAATTTCTTGCCAAGAATTCGCGCACTGGACCTAAGATTTTCCGTATCACTTTTTTTTAAATCCTTTCCAGAACCCCTATCGTATAGTGTAGAGGATAAAAAATCTCTCGCAGCTGGTACAATATATTTTCTAGACGGAGGTAGTACAGAGCGAAAGATATTAGCAAACCAACTGCCAAGACCGTAGCCAGACATTGATGAGCGACCTTTGTAATAGTCCATTCCATTGCCCTGTTGTCTTGGGCCAAGAGTATTAACATAGCAGTCAATATCAGGACAAGTGAATACCACTTTTTTATTAGACATCTTGCTTTTGAATGATGGGTCGAAAATGGCAAGTAATCACAGCCAAACCTTTTGAAATTGCTATGGGATCACCCAATTCGGTTCTTAGTGTTAACTGACAGAGTTCCAAATAGGAAGTGTTTACGGGAATATACTGAAGATACTTTATATTGTAGTGGTGAATATGTTCTTGATTGGTTTTTCGTTCAAGAACTCGTAGGAGGGGAACATTTGAATTAACAACCCGACATATTTCCACACATGACGCGTAGAGAAATATACAAGTGTCCGTGGAGAAGGCAGGCAGGTAGTCAGCGAACATGAAATTAGTGTTTCCGGCACTTTTACTATTGATTATATTGAGCTTAAAGCCAAGAACATCCTTTAGATTATCATTGAGAATAACCTTTTCACTGGCAATAGGTGAACTAATGTAGATCTTGTCCTCCTCCTTTGAATAGTTGAAATGAAAAGCTCCCTTTTTACGAGCGGAAATTTTTTTATTAATAGAACGACATAAATCATTCATACAGGTGAGTTCCTCGTAGGGTAATTCAATATATGGATAATCCATCCAATTGATTTTTTGAATTTGTTCTTGATCACCAGTTGGTGGCGGCGGCCAATCATAGGGTCTAATTTTTATTTCATATTTACGATCCTTTCTCAGGATGTCATAGGTATTTTTGAGAATACAGTCGACAAGAGCCACTTCATACTTTCCGTCGTCGAATTTGATGGTGGGGGAGTTTCGTCCAAAAATCACTTGTTCTATTCAAGTCATTGTAGAGAGGATCAGAAACATTGGACATGAAAGTCACATAGAAATCATTGGGCATTGTCAATATCTTCAGCACTGACCCAAGAATCAAAATCTGAGTTGTATCCTAGCAAGCGAACAAGCAACTGTTTCTTGCCATGGCGTGTACGACTCTTTAATATCTTTTCAATTTGATAAATTTCACTAGTATTTCTAACTTTTTGCAATTCATATTCATAAAAACCGCCGAGAATCTCATCATCTTTGGTGTCTCGCAGTCGATATGTCGTGGGCTCGGTGTCTAGAATTTTGGACACTTTAAAAAGTTCAGTGCTCCATAAATAATTCCCCTTTTCAAAAATATTGGTGGTTCTATTAATTCGAACAGTATCACCAACATCGAATTTCTTCTTCTTTTTCTTCTCATTGCCATTGGAGTATTGCTTTAGAAAAGCATCAAATGTATTTTCATTGTAGTGAACATTTTATTTTTCATTGATACAGGGAAAGACAAAATCTTTGACAGAGTCGTGAAGCGCCAGCGGAATGTGACCATCAACTTCAAAGAACCATCCTTGTGGCCCATTGTCCTCGACGGTGGTAATGTCGGGGAACTCACAAGGATTCTCAAGCCATTGATAGTTCCCACACGGCAAAGAGTAGTGTGACATTGCCGAGGGGTACAACGAGTTCATGTCCAAGAACACTGCATTTGACTTTGCACCGGTGCTTTGTCCGCTCGGATCGGTTGATAAGACGCGGTCCCCATGAAAAACATAACCACCCCGCATTGAACGCTCTACAAAAAGGTGCTGATTTACGTCGGTGATTAGGCCTATTTCCTCCCTGCTAATTTTTAAAATTAAATCCATCACTAAATGGGGTGTAGAAAAATAGTAGCCTATATCTAACCCGAACTCTGAATAGATCTGGTCTGTGTTCTTACAGAGTATATCCAACAGAGTTAGAACGTCACTAGCCAAGTACAGTCTACAATACTCCCACCCATTTTTACAACACCCCTTGGACCACACCTTCTTGGCAAACTCATCCTCCTCGGCTGTGCATTCACTGTTGGTCAGTGAATTGTAAAAAGCTTCAATTGGAGGTAGTTTCTCCTCACTTAAGCGTGTGCCAGAACAGTAATAATCGTATGCATATATACCTTTGCAGGTCAACAGGTCATACATTTCACTGTCTGGAAAGTGCTGTTTAAGCAAGGGAAAGCTATCAAAATTGTCGCTTTTTTGCACTTGAATCAATTGACTCAATGCCTTGGGGAAAAAACTAAAGGAATCTAAAAACCTGATTTTATTCCAACACGTATGTCCATTATCCACTGCCTGCCATTTCAGTTCGAGAAGCAATAACTTCTCAGCTGATTTGGGAATTATGTTATAGGTAAATGAACTATTTACCCATGGACAATCTACTCCCCCTCCCTCCCTATGCATACGTGCCAGTGCCGGTAAAATAAATTTTAAGTCATAATTAGAGTTGTGAATAAAAACAGGGATAAAAAAACTGCTGGCTAACATTTAAATTACACGATTGATGCGCAACCCCCTAAAATTACTACCTCCCGAGGATATTTCCTGCCATAAATGGTCATGATCTCTGAGTTTGCCCCTCGCCCCAGTGGGGGCTGTAGTCCCCGTATCCACCTCGATCCCCTCTCCCTGACCCCACCCCCAGCGGGTTTTTGTGGGTATCGCGAGACGTTCCTCTGCCGACAGCACCATTGGATAATGGGTATTTCTCAAACGAGAAATAGCACCATTAGCCGTGCCAATCAGTTTAGTCAATGCCTTGACCATGCACTCCCGCTCATCCAATGTTTCAACTATTTCTAACAGCCGCATGGTGTTAGAACTATCTCTTTGTGCGTGGGCGTAGGACACTGCAATAGCCTGATGTTCTTTGACTCGGTTTGGAAATTTGGGGTCATTCACCTCCACGAGCTTAGCCTCACAGTCCAGAGATATTTTGTTGCACTGGAGAAGGGTATTTTGAAAATTTTTGAAGCGTAAAATGGCCCTATCCCCTGAAACCGTTTCCACTGTCTGGTAGCCGTGGCGTCTACAATACCTCACGTGATTTTGTAAGTTTAGTTCAGTCCAAAATCTAGAGAGGCATGTTGGACAGTAGAAACGGGCACTCTGTTTCTTACCACCCCCCAGAACTCTACTAATGTCAGTGATAGGATTAAAATGACCGATTGTGTTCGGTTGACTAGGTGGCGTGTATAACAACCAAACCCAGTGTTTAACCAAATCAACTGAGGGACCCCTTACTGGGAAAACCACCCCCTTCTTTTTTAAACGAACCCAATCTTCAAATTCAGTTTCGTATTGTACCACAGTAACGCCGATATTTTATTTGAGCATTAGCCCTTTCAAACATGTCAATAGATCGAAGCGTTACTGGGTATTTTCCTTCTAGGCAAGAAAAATCTACAACTGGGAAAACGGACCCCTCCTTCCCGTGCATAGCCCAGTGATCTAAATTCTTCTTAGTAGCGTCATCTGCTAGAGGCTGAAAGGCTGATATGAGGAAAGCATATCTGAAACACTTTTGATCTGTTTCAAAACAAATCTTCTGGACACCACGACAACCTACTAGATCTGGATTATATTTTAAAACTGTATCCCTTTCATACCCCCCACCTGTCCCCCCTCTTAAAATAAAATATTTCTTAAATTTACAAATATTTATACTTAAATTTTAAACAAAAAGAACAAAAGATCCACTTCCATTTTCATTAAAGTTATCAAGATGCGTTATAATTTGATCCACCCAATCTATGAAAGCACCCTCAAAATTTTATAAATTTGGATAAACCAAACGCATCTCGGAATGTATAAAATGATAGTAAACCTCACTTTTTCCCTCTTTTAAATAGAACACTTTTAGAACAATGGAAACCTTAATTGAATCCCTACCTCCCCACAACTTAATCTGATTCTCCATAAGTGCACGAATTTTATCTACATAGTTGTGTACAATTTCTACAGGGTTATTAACAAAATTTCCACACAAAAGCGAATTAAAAGGATCCCCAAATGTTGCAGTGACAACAACTATATTATTTAAAATTCTGTTGGATAGCTGAAAGGCTGGGAGAGTTGTACCCCCCTTTCCCGCGGGTCTCTTTACCCCTCCTTCCCATGGGTAACTAAGATTGCGATGGGAAGCCCCGTCAATAGATTGTAGTGGGGAAATGTTCATGTAATCATAGGGGGAAGGGTTTCCCCTCAATTCACCGACAAAATCATCCAAAAGCTGCATAGTATTTGGACTCAAGTCTACCAGCTCAACTGCGCTATAATCAACATTTAAAAAATCACCTAAAAAGTCGTCAATATTATCTGGAATTTGATGTAAATCATCCCATAGTGAATTTTTGGGGGGCTCCAAATGTGCCGCTTCTTCTTCTACTTCTTCACTGGACGGTGAATATGGGAGCATTGCTCGTCCAATCTATAAGTGAAAAAATAGCTTATTTTCAAATTGTTCAAATAACTCCTACTGTTTTTTAAATTTGGATTATTATTGATTAATAACATTTGGTTAATTCAACTGAAGATAATCTAAGATATGACATAGAAGGCAACAATTTGTTCGTTTATTTTCAAAGTGTTAAAAAAAATTTTTTTTCGGCGCTCCCCCCAGCGCCCCCCCTAACCTTACCCCACAGCGCTTCCCGGACCACCCGTGGCGCTTTTCGGAGCCAAAGTACATCCCTGTGGCACTTCCCTGACCCGTGGCGCATCCCCCCCCCGGCGCGTCCCTAACCATGCCCCCACAGCACTCCCCGGACCCATCGGCGCATTCCACGCTCCGGTTATTCACATAATGTCCCAAAAAAGTTGAAATATTTCTAATTCCATACAGGTTCGGTGAACTCCTCATTAGCTCACAATTATTGTAGGCCACAGCGCTAGTGTTCCGATTTCCAAGCCTGTACTTCAGACAAGGAAACAGTACAATTAAATGCTGTAAACCGTTAACTCAGTATATCGTCAACAATGTTTCCCCATCACTAAAATATTGGCATGGGTTTGTAAGATTGAAAGTTATTTTAAAATATCCGTGCGCAAATAACGGGATTCATATGTGAAAGATAGATAAATGTGAGTCATCTCACTCAATTCCTTCTCTTAAAACTGTGTGATAATACATTTTGTAAAATAGGAGATTTTGAGTTTCAAATGGTGAGCATTAATTGAAATTACACATGAAAAACATTCAATTATGAGATAACGGCAAAAAGATAGGGGGGGGGGGGAATTCACAGAAAATAGCAAAGATTCGAAAAAAAAGCATTTTTAGTTTCAAAGGAAGTTATTATTAATATAAATTACCTAAAAATATTCGCTTATGATATATCGAAGCTATAGCAAAGATTAGAAAAGAGCGGTTTCTTTGCAAAAAATTACATTTAGATATCTACGAGGGAGGGGGGAGCAAAGAAAAGAGTGGTTTCATTGTAAAAAATTATATTTAGATATCTCCGAGGGAGATAAATTTAAAACAATGGTTGGGGGTGAGGGGTTAATATCTTACAGAGATAAGTTTATATTGGGATTGAAAAGGACTGAAAAATGAATAAATAGAAAGGTAGGAAAAAAATGCTTACATTTGCATATCCCGGCTGCACTTGGGCATCCGAAGGACCAGGTAGTGCATGCTGGAGGGCCACTTCCTGACCTTGCATAAGTGGGGCAGCTATTAGAGGTCCAGGCAACGTATGATGGAAGGTGGACGGGCCGGCTGCGTTACATTCTTGTACAGATGATTGCACTTGTTTTGGAGGCTTCGACCAGCTACCATATTGCCGGACAGTAGCCTTTACATGGCCCGCATTATTAACCCTCTCCTTCTTAGCAAGTGGAGGCGATTGACATTCTTCATACTTGGCCTTAAAAAGAAGAGAAAAAATTAGTATTGAAATAATTTGCCCCTTTTTTACAGAAAGAAAGTTAGTATCATCATCCATGTAATTTTATTTAGACAAGACAGTTATCACTAAGAAAGCACAACGTAAAAAATTTCGTGAAATATACTAATTGCATCCTTGTTTGAATCTGATAATTACGGCTCACTGAGCCCTTCAAAAGCCTGCCTATATAAATCGGCCTAATATCTTATTTTTAGGCGTTTCTGTTCTTTTCTGGTTTTAATCTGCATTGTGCACGCCTTGTTTGATGCATTTAAAGTATTAACGGTATTTTTTATCTTTCCATATCCTTTTACGATAGCTGGTATTTATCACACACCCAGAAAAAACAGCCCACGGAAAATAACCCCCACGGAAAATATCCCTGAGAAAAGACATGGGAAAATACCCCTCCCTCCACCGAAAGATATGGTAAAAATGCTATTCAATTTACGCATAATAAAGCAATGTATCTTTTTCTTAAACTCACCCCCCTTACTTTTCACGCGAAGAAACAGTTTGTTTTCCCCTTACACTGGAGGTGTTCGACTTGAGGTCTTGTCAAACCCCCCCCCTTTCACCAATGTCCTAAAAATATTGTTATGCATTAATTTTGGAAATAACTCATTTCCATGCTTCCATACCACATATAATTACGCAAAGCCTGTAACCACACAATGTTAATTAACAATAATGTCTCTTTTCACGCGAAACTGTTTTTTTTAATTTGTTGGGAAAAACTAACCTTCTCATAGAAACCCTTTGGTTAAGCCGCTATCCAAATTCTTGTATATTTATCAAAGCCGGATGTACTTTAAAGGGGTGTCAGTAATTATCAGATATTTAAATCGTTGCGAGAAATCTGTAAGTCAAGCCATAGTGAACACTATATTAAGGGGTTGATAGAAAGTTGACAGTTGCTTTTAGATAAGATACGGAATTTATCAAAAACAGAATTATGGTCGTAAACAGAGGGGGAAGGAAGGATGGGGTTTACGTAAAGAAAAAAGAGCGTATTTTACACTTTATATCGAGTATAAACATCATATAGGGACTTTTGTATAGGGGGGGGGGGTTAACCCGAAAAAGGTAGAGGGTGACAACGGAAAAAAAATTAATTTTGAAAATAAAAAATTAAAACATAACTTACATTGCTAATTGTGGCTGCCAAGGCTTCAAGTTCATCAATAATTTCATGTGTTCCATCCATTGTGTTCTGGAACTTTCTGATAATTTAATCACATTGCATGTCCGTTATATACGAAATCTCAAGGGTGAATTGTTATGTAACGGGGAAATCATATGTAAGCACGTCTCTGATTGGCTGAGAAGGAGGATGTATCCGACTCTCTGATTGGCGGAGAAGGATGCATGTGATCTAACTGTTTCCTATTCCAGGACACCTTGACATTCACCCCTAGCATGCACTTGTCCAAAACAACAATAATAAATAAATCCCTCAGGCCTAAAGATTAAAGAAACCATAATGTTTCTTAATTCTCCCACTCGTGAATCAATAATTCCCCCTAGCGATTATGTAAATCAAGTTTACAGTCTAGGCTCACCTAAAGATCAAATAAGCCATGTTTGTTTATTAATTCCCCCCTCGTGAATCAATAATTTCCCCTAACGATTATGTAAATCAAAGTGAGCAAATTCCTGTTTTTTAGTTCTCACTGAGAAAACCATATAACAGACAAGAATTGCTGTTGACATCCATATATGTGACATAGTTCCTGTTTTTCAAATTCTCACTGACAAAAACCATTAAACATCCATGAAAAACATCAAATAAATCAACCAACACACATAACCATCCAAGAAAACATACATAAATGTGACAAAATTCCTGTTTTTCAAATTCTCATTGACAAAAAAAACATAAACCACGTGGTTCTCGTGCCAATATATGGTGTTAAAAAAGTTGTAGGTGGCAGCAGGGGTGAGGGGTGGGGTCAATAGGGTCACTTCTACTTTCCGCCAGTGCAAAATTTTTCCTGAAAAGTTCACCCTCAGAAACTTCCCTCCCATAGAAAATTCTCCCCATGGAAAATCCCTCCAGTGGAAACCCCCCCCCCCTCCTACCCGATAATGTATGTACACTTCCAAATGAAAAATATTATATGTAAACAATGGGCTAATTTTATAACTTAAATACCTTTCCCCAAAGACCTATGGGGGGGGGGGGCTCATGTTATCTCCAAAGGCATAGTTATTGGACCTTTCAAATATGTTGAACAAAATGGTTATATCACAATTTGTGGTCAAACTAGTTTAAGGAAAAAGGGAAGTGGGAGGGGGGCTGAAACAAAGAAGTTTAGTATGCAGCTTTCTGGTGATTCTAAAGTAATTGGGCAAAACTTGTTGTTTTACGCCATAAAATGGCGGATAACATCAGTTTGTTGTGACGTGATCTGTTTTCCTATTGCATAGGGCACTATAAATTCTAAATTCTGTTCGAATAAGCTCCCCCCAGCCCTCCCCCCTCTGTTCGAATAAGGACCACCGGATCGGCACGATCACAACTGATTGAGAAAAACCACTGTATCGGCACGATCGCTCCTGATAGAAAATTAAATAAAAAAAAATTAATTTTTCTAACCAAAAGTATGTAGCAACATTTAAAACTCAAAACGAACAGAAATTATTTCGTATTTAAAGCGGGTACCCCCTCCTCAATGCCTTGCTCTATACGCTAAAGCTTTTAGCACTTTTAAAAAGCTTCCTACTCTAACTAAACAGTCCTCGTGTTTCAGGACCTGTTCTTAAAAAATTGGGACAAACAGTCAAAATTTAGCGTAAACAGTAAGGTATTGATGAGGAGGCAACCCCTTTAAATACAGAGTAATTTCTGTTCATTTTGAGTTTGAGTTCTTTATTTACTTCCAGTTAAAAAAAACGTGTTTTTTTTAAAATTTAATTTCTGATCGTTTTTCAAATATTGCCGATTAATTTGGTTCACCCTCCATGAAAAATTCCTCCTATAGGGAAACACACCCGCGGAAATTTCTGCCCATGTAAAATACCTACCCCCCTAACCCCCCCCCCCCCCCGGCAGTTCTATTCACGCTGAAAATCCCCCCCCCCCGTAAACTTTCTTGCGAACGATTCAGCCTGATTTTTTTCGTACTTTAGTTTGTAAAAGGCTTTAATTTCTAATTGTTTTCTTGATCACTCTGGAAATTCCCCTTCCGTAGAAATATTTTCACATAAATCCAAACAAACTGAAAAAAGCCCCCGGATAATTCCCCAGAATATCTCAACATGCAAAATTGGTTTGTCAAAGAGAACATAAGACAGATTAAAAGAATTTCGTATAGGAAATCTGTCAAATCTTCCCAGTGTAAAATTTCCCCAGGAAAGTTCGTCCCCCACCAGAAATCCTTCACGGAAAATTATCCTTGTGGAAACCAACCCCGAGTACAAAATCACCCCTAAAGAAATGTCTGTATACTTCCCAATAACAAATACTATCCATAGACAAATTCCCGCGGACTGTGGGGGATCATGTTACCCCTCAGACATAGTTATCAAATATTTCAACTATGCTGAACAAAAGGACTATCTCAAAATTTTGATCAGACAACTTTGGAGGAAAAGGGGCGTGGGAGGGGGATAGTTGCTCTCCAATCTTTTTGGTCACTTAAAAGGGAACTACAACTTTTAATTTCCGTTCGAATTCACCTTTTTCCGATCTTCTAGAACTATTATTTCGATACGATCACCTCTGGAAAAAAAAATACGCATCCGGGATCTTTCTTCTGTCAAAAATAGAAAAATTACACATGTTTTTAAAAATAGGAGCCTGAAACTTCTACAGTAGGGTTTCTCTGGTGCGTTAAATTTTGATGGTGTGAATTTCCTCAAGATTCCTTGACTTTTAGGGGGTACTTCCTCCCTTTATCAAAAATCAGGTAAATTTTCTCAGGCTCGCAGCTTGTTATGGGTAACACTAAATTTGATGAACTTTACACATTTAGAATCAGCATAATGAGCTGATTCTTTTGATGTGTCTACTGATATGAAAATTTTGTATTTTACTTGTTTTTATTTTTTTTATTTTTTAGGAGAATCTAGTCATAAGTGATTTGTTTTGTAGTCTTGAGCATGGCCATAAGGCTCTTTGGCAAATTTCTCTTTTTTTTTAATGTTTTTTCGTAAGTTTTTTGTTTTAAATAAATTCTCTCTCTCTAGAGTTTTGGTTACTATTAAGCCGAGTCGCTACTTACTTACAGTTCGTTACCACGAGCTGTTCGAAAAAAGAAAACAACAAACAAACACACGTCTATGAAAATTCCCCGTGGGAAAAAGCGCGTTTCTGTAAACAGGGACTTGAAATATCTGTAACAAGGTTCTCTGGTATGCTGAATATGATGTCGGAACATTGATCTCCTCACATTATTTTTTTTTAAAGTATAGTTCTTACGGACTTTCTTCACAATCATTATCAAAGTCGTCTTGCCCATGGTCCCTGATCCATATAACGATGATGAAAGAAAGAAGTCTCCCTTTTTCAAAATTCAGCCTAATTTTCTCAGGTTCTTAACTTTTGATAGATAATTCTTGACTTTATGATTTTACTTTTTTGAATGCATCATCAAACTCTAATTCTTTTGATGCACATTTTGATATCATAAATCCGTAAAGAAAATTGCACACTGGCACATGTGTAATAAGTACGTTGACTTTAGAAAAATCTTCGGCAAAAAAACCTAGCCCAAGCTCTAGCCAAAAAGTAGGATCTCTGCAATACAGGGAAAAAAAAAGAAAAAGAATATAATTGCATAAAAGGGTAGACAGCCCAATATCTGCAGATATACAAGCTTTTTATTAGACACAGGCCTTGGAGATTTAACCTGTTTTAGAGATTTAACCTAGACTTTTGCTAATCCCCAAATATGTTGCGTAAAAGATATTTTACATAGTTCTTTAATGTATTTTATACATTTTATTGTCCTTCAACTATTTCAAACATTTATGACAGTAAACGATGTGTCTAATTGATCGCTAAAGAAATCAAATTTCACTGACCCCCTAGAGTTTACCTCAAGTCATGAGAACAACCAAAACTCTTACACATCGGTCAACGGTTTGTTTATGGTATGGTATATATATAAGATAAAATATGGTATGATACAATATGGTGGTACAGCGAGGTACATTATATGGTAGTACTAAAGAAAATTAAACGCCAAAGCTACCACGTCTATCTGAGAGACATCGACGCGTTCACAGTCCGCGACACCCAATGTCATTAAAATCAAAACATCTTTTACCAAGTTTTACCACAGGAAACCATCTTGATCTATTTATACCTGAAAGCTGTGATTTGCGGTTCTAAGCGTTTACCCCCCCCCCCGGCGATTACCCCCTCTCGGAAAATACCCCCGCGGAAAATCCCCCCTGGAAAATACTGCCGCGGAAAATACCCCCGGCGAAAATGGTAAATACCCCCCCCCCGTGGAAACTAAGGCTTTCCAAATTTGAGAATTTTATTGGAGTTTAATTTTTTTTATTTCCGTAGGGGGAAGGAATTTTGGTAGCCTACTTGTGTATTATGCGCCACTCACTCAAGTTTACGCTGTGTAAAACTCGAGAACACACCAGTTTTTTCGTTACTTTAGAAATAAATTTGGGCTATAGATTTGCATATTAGGAGGGGGGGTAAAGAATAGCGGGTCTGCATGCAAAATTTGTTATGTACAATTATTCTGTATATTAGATAGATAGACAGATAAGTGTATTTTAAACCCAAAAATACGGCCATGAACACAGTAATATAACATAAATGAAAGGCACAAATAACATAAACTTTGATCAGCGATCATCATAAAACACTTAAGTGAAACACTACATTAACCTAATAATAGTACTTAATACTTAAGATGAAGGAAATTAACGAAGAAGCCAGTCTGTTCTTGAGTTTTACACAGCGTAAACTTGAGTGAGTGGCGCATAATACAGAAATACCGAAATTCCTTTCCCATACGGAAATAAAAAAAATAAAACTCAAATAAAATTCTAAAAATTGGAAAGCCTTATTTTCCACGGGGGTATTTACCGGGGGGTATTTTCCGGGGGGGGATATTTTCCGGGGGGTAATCGCCAGGGGGGTAAACACCGGCCACTGTGATTTGCAAACGTTTTTCCATTTGATTGTTCCAACATTATGAAGTTTCTAGGACATTATCACATTTTCATCAGTGTTATTACGTTGAACCATCAAAATAAACATTGAAAGCAATTAGTTAAATCTGAAAGCGCTTTTTTCTCTAAGAATACAAAGTGCGCTTTTTTAAGAATATCTGACAGCGCTTTTTTTTCTAAGAAGTTTCCTTTTGATTGTTTCAACACTGTGATGTATTTAGGACAGTTTCACATTTTCATCAGTATCAGAGGCAACGCTATAGCGTTGCCCATAGTAAAGGCCATACGGCTCCAATGTTTTATTATTCATCTATTATTATTTTTTTTCCCCCAGAGACACTTCATATGGAAGGGGTCGTCGTATAAACTTCAAAGGGGGTTCAGTCCATTGAAAATCGAGAGTTCTAATGCCCTTTTTAAGGGTCAAAAGTGATTGGAAGGTAACTAACACCCCTCCACGACCATCGTTTCCTCAAACACTTCCAATCAAAATTTTGAGATAGCCATTTTCTTCTACGTAGTTGATTTCCAGATAGAACTTATGTTTTTGAGGAGGACACTCCGTCACAGCCCTCAGGGCAAGGGAGGTAAGTTATGCCCTGGGGCATATAAGCTTTTTATAGAAAGCTTTGTCGTAGGAACGTTCAGTAAAGTGCAAATTTTGTTCTGGCCTTGGGAAGGCATAGGGTTTTGCGCCCAACTTATGTTAATTTCTGCTCGTTTTGAGTTTGACTCAATTATTTATTTTAATTTCTGTTCGTTTTGGGTTTCATTTATTTCTCGATGCTGATTTGTGGTGGTTTCATACTTGATAGATCGGTTGATTTGATTTTTGCTCATTTTTGGTTTAATAGTTTTTTTTTTACTTTTCTTTGAAAAACTTATTTTGTGGAAAAAGATTTTTTTAATTAATATAGTGGCAAAAGAGATCGAAGGGCAATTAGCCCCTCCCCCCTCTCCACATCCCTATTTCCCAAAGACCATCCAATAAAAAGTTTGAGATAGCCATTTTGTTAAAAATAGTTCAAACATCAGGGCCCAGAGGCAGGCGTTGTAAGTAATGCCTGGAGGGCATATACAGCTGTTATGGAAAGAATGCTCGTATAAACTTCAGAGAGGGCTCATTTGATTGGAAATTAAAAGTTCTAGTTCAGTTTTTAAGATTCAAATAGATCAGAGGGTAACTATCCCCCAGACGCCCCTTTTCTCCCAAATGCATCCGATAAAAATTTTGAGACAGCCATTTGGCTAAAAATAGTTCAACGGTCAGATAACAAAAACTTCGGTGTCGACACAACCCCCTAGGGTCCGGTGGGCCGGCATTGTAAGCTATGTCCTGGGGCCATATGTGGTTCTTATGAAAGGGATGTTCGTATATACTTCGGAGAGGGTTCATTTGAATGGAAATTAAAAGTTCTAGTTCATTTTCTCAGAGTAATAAAGATCGGAGGGCAACTAAATCCTCCCGCCCTCCACGCCTTTGGGTTTATCGGATGGATAAACCCATCCGATAAAAATTTAAGGGGAACATTTTGTTAAAAACAGTTCAAACATCAGATAATAAAAACTCCGAGGTTGACACAAACCCATTTTTCACTTTGATATTGTTACTTTGATACCCGTTTTGATACTTTGGTGAACATTTGATTTTTTTTTATAAAAGTTTGATTTTGAAATAAGGAATTTTTTTTTAAACTTGAAACTTTTTGCAATCAACAACGAAAAAAAAATAATTAAACTTTCCGAAAAATAAGTTTTTCAAAGAAAAGTAAAGGTCATTTTTAACTTAAGCTCAGCAGATACAAATACCTGTTAACATTCAAGCTCAAAACCACCAGAAATTACTATTAAAGAATAACTAAAACCCAAAAAGAACAGAAATTAAATAAACAATCATAACAAAAAACATACAACAAGTTCAAAATTTTACTATAATTTTAATGTTTATTTTCAATATTAAGTACAAAAAAAGATATTTGTAATAAAATTGGTTTTCAGTAAAGCGCCAATCACGCAGTAGGTTTTAGACTTTTACAGTGAGAGAAGGAGGCGAAACCCAGACTCTTGTTTGTAATGATATTTGTTCGTTTCAAGCTTGATTTGCATATTCAATTTAAGTTTTACTCGTTCTAAAATCTATTCATTCATTTACATTAATATCTATTGCATGTTTGTTTGCATTGATTGTTTATCTAATTTCTATTCGTTTTAAGTTTCATCTATGCTTAAATAGCAAAATATTTTTTTCGTTTGAAGCTTGATTTTCATATTCAATCTAAGCATTACTCGCTTTAAGATCTATTTATTCATTTATATTATTACTCGTTGTATGTTTTTTGCTATGATTGTTGATTTAATTTCTGTTTGTTTTGGGTTGTATTTATTCTTTAATAGTAATTTCTGTTGGCTTTGAGTTTGAATTTGAACAGGATTTGTATCTGCTGAGCTTAAGTTTAAAGTGGGCTTTACTTTTCTTTGAAAAATTTATTTTTCGGAAAGTTTCTTTTAATTAATTATGGAAACATTGAAAGCAATTAGTTAAATCTGACAGCGCTTTTTTCTCTAAGAATACAGACTGCGCTTTATTAATAAAATAATAAAATAATATAATAAAATAATGAGTGTGCTTTTTTCTCTAAGAAGTTCCTTTTGATTGTTTCAATACTGTGAAGTTTTTAGGACAGTGTCACATTTTCATCAGTATTATGAAAAAACATAGAAAGCCATTAGTTAAATCTGACTGCGCTTTCTTTCTCTCTAAGAATACAAATATTAGCTATCTGTTGATTCCCAAAGAGAAATGCATCTTCGATGAAACGTTAAATCTTCTTAAGCTTTTTGGTGCCATAAATTTTCTGATGATTTTTATCCCATGTTTCTCTTTCTTGGAGCCTGCTAGAACCAAGCACTACATAACCGTTTATAGAGTAACTGAATTCCTATATTTTCCTAACCTTTAAGATATATACGGTTGCGCCTTCACAATGTCTTCACAAAAAACGTCTTCACAATCAGAATTCATATTCACTTCCTTGGTACTTAAAAAAAGGCTAATTACTCGTAAGCAGCTCCAAATCTTCGATTTAACTGATGAGTCTTTGGAGAAACCCTGAGAAAAGGTCAGGGAGGAAGTGGAGCACAAAGTAGCCATGACATCATTTTTAAACTTTTTTTTACGTTTCGTGATATTTTTTTTTGCCGGAGGAAAAAGCGCAGATCATGTAAAACTGAGGTATAATAAGTATTAATACCTGATCAATTGAATAGTCAGGTATAGTCAAGTTAGGGTGACCTACTATTCTCTTCATTCTACCCTGTCTACCCTGTCTATTTTTGTCTCCTCCTTTGATCTTTTCTTCTGTCAGAAAATCTTTGTGTTATTTGGCGTTGATTTCATTTTATCCATGTATTAAGCTGACAAATCGAGTTTTGGTCTTCTATGGCTAGGGCTGTAATTTTGTTGTAACTATTTTTAGTCATGAACTTTTCACATTCATGGTTTTTTTTATGCTGTACCAAAGGAAAAATTGAGTCTAATGACTATCTTTTTAATTAATTTTTCATGCGGATGTTACTAGTAATTTTAAATTTGGAACATTAAAACACATTCAGAAATCCTTTTTATAGCACGAAGGCAAAAATACTACACAATCATATTAAAAACTGCAAAATACTTAAGGTTATTGGGTGACCTTGCGCTCTATTAAGTTCTTCACTTTTTACCATTTCCTTCGAAGAGAAAGGGATAATTAATTAGCAACAATTACCATAATTGCTGGTTTTCTACTCTTTGATTTGAATACTAGACTCAAGAAACTAAAGCTTGACTGTACAGCCCATGGCGCCATTAAGAAAGTTCGAAAAAAGTGAAGTTCAATAAACAGTTAGCCAGAAATTGAAAAACATCAGAAATTGAATGCCTTTCTTGGATGCAAATTAGTCCAGGATAAGAATGAGGAAAAAAATGAAAACCGCTACGCGTTACTCCAAAACCAGTATAATTGATGATTGTTGAAGATCAAATGAAATAGTTAGAAGCAATCACTGTCTTACAAGAAAAAAAATTACACTTTACAACGTGACTTTTTTGGTTGATCTATCAGGAAAAAAGCACAACAAAAGAAACCAATTTTTCTTTTCAACATCAAACGCTCTACGTATAAGTGCGCCGCAGGAAATTTTGCAGGGGGGGGGAGGGCAGGCACCAAAGTAGCATTGGTGGCTGGGGGTACGGGAATATATTTTAGGATACATTTTGTTATGAATAATTATATTTTTAAATACATTTAGAAACAAATTCAAATAAAGAGCTAGTAATTTGCATCGAAAATAAAACAAAACTCAGCAAATTTTAAACGGCTAAAACCACCATCAAACATAAATTACGGAAGGATTTATGGTTTCCCAAGGTTTTAACTAGCGTAGTCTTATCTTTATGTAATTTCTTAAGCCTTAGAATAGGCTACAGAAGGAGTTAAAATAAAAATTTACAAAAAGAATCTAAGAGTATATTTTAGACTCTGATTTGATTCCTGGAAGCTTCATTTGTTTTCCCTAGATCAATAGATTTCCAAGTTCTCGAAAATCCTTAAACTGAGGTTTTGTTAAGATATTTACGTTTCTAAGGGCTAATACTCAAAACTCGCCCTGCCTGCACAGAGACCACGCTTTTATTTTGTAAATATAAAATATGATCGCTTGTAAACATAAACATAAAATTATGCAAAATATACCTCTTTCATTACAGGACAATTGTCTCCCTTGAACTGAAATCCCTTATTTCTTCAGACATTTTCAAACAATTACAGAATAGCGAAAGAGAACCTAAATTTTAGCTTACAATCCAGCTGCCAAATTGGCCCTCTTTCTTTCCATACTCAAATCCAAATGAATAAAATGGATGTGTTAAACTAAAATTGTTTATCACAAGAGAATATCATCAAATAGTTCGTGATAACAAACTGCAAGTTTGTTATCACGATGTTATAAGGAGCGACTCAGGCCAATATTCACCAAATTAAAAACAGAACTTTGGTGACAATTGACACTTTAGCAGAGATGGTTTTCTATATTGATTCTAAATATATAAAATTCAGTCGGTTTATATTTACCCACCAATAACTACAAATCTGAGAACATTTGCCGGATTTTTGAAACAAGAGGGGGGGGGGGGAAAGAAAGCAATCTAGGCGAAAATTGCTTTATTAGATTGATCATGGCAGAGAAGCTAACCGTAGAGGTTTCGTAAATTACGCTACTTTAGACTACTATAGGGGGGAACCCCTCGCCCCCCTCTGGATCCGACACTGAATGGTTTATCATTTTTTTTCACGTCGTGATGCGTATTTTCTACGATATTTATTTTCTAGATAAGACTACTTTCGTTTTCAATCAATGTTTTCGTATGAAATGGGCAGACCTTTCCTGAACTTTAAACAATAAACACCTCTGTTTGAAAATCTTTGCACTTTGTGAATTTAGATAGCGATAAGGGTTTCTGATTGAGACCAATTTTAGGACTTGGGTTCTAATTATTGGTTGCTGTGGTAAAAGTTGCCAGAATAGCCCTATCCAAGAAAATACCAAACGTCTGTTAAGAAGTGTTTTTCGTAAAATTCTTAGGGAACTTTCAGAAAATTTTATTTCTACTGATCTTAAGTTTAATATGGCCTTTACTTTTCTTAAAAAAAACTTTCTTTTTCGTATAGTTTTCGTAGTATATATATATATATATATAATATATATATATATATATATATATATATATATATATATATATATATATATATATATATATATATATATATATATATATATATATATATATATATATATATATATATATATATATATATATATATATATATATATATATATATATATATATATATATATATATATATATATATATATATATATATATATATATATATATATACTACGAAAACTATACGAAAAAGGGAAGTTTTTTTAAGAAGATATATATATATATATATATATATATATATATATATATATATATATATATATATATATATATATATATATATATATATATATATATATATATAATATATATATATATATATATATATATATATATATATATATATATATATATATATAATAAATATATATATATATATATATATATATATATATATATATATATATATATATATATATATATATATATATATATATATATATATATATATATATATATATATATATATATATATATATATATATATATATATAGGAAATAATTCTTAAGCAAAAATACTGAAAAAGTATTACTACTACTACTGGCCACTCACTGCAGTACGTAACCGCCTAAAGCCACAGCTACACACGCTCCCCCTCCATCCCTATCTATTCAAAGCCTCTCTCTTTACATCCTACCAAGAAGTTGTAGGATGTTACCAAGAAGTGAAAAAAACATCTTTTTTTTCAATTAAAAGTAAGGAGCAGCTTTGAAACCTAAATGACCAGAAATTATTCTTTATATTAGGGGGGCTGTCTCCCCCTTAACTTCTTGCTCTTTGCTCTGAAATTTGATTTTTATCCAAACTCTTTAAGAATGTTTACTGAAACACAAGGGCAATTGAATTGGAAAAAGTAGGTTTTCAAAAAGCTAATAAAAACTTTAGTTTAATGAGTAAGATGTTGAGCAGAGGGCAATCCCTCTTACATACAGAATAATTTCAGTTCTTTCTATGTTTTAAAGTTGCTCGTTATTATTAGTTAAACAATCTTTTTTGTTGTTTAATTACATTTATTGAAACAATGTTATACTTTTATAAACACGATACTTTTGTTAACACAGCACTCTCTCTCTGTTTCTAATGGGTGGCAAATAGCACAGCTTGGAGATTAACATTTTTTGAAAGGTAATTAAAGAAGTTTGTTAAGTAAAGTAAAAGTAAATAAAAATGAGAAAAGTAAAATAGTTCCAAAAACAATACGCAAAACAATAGCCTACTTATGAACAATAAGATAGGAACTCCCAGGGGGAATCCCGAGCAAAATCTTGGGGGAGGCCCAATGTGACAAGGGTGCCTATAAGCAAAATCTTGAGGGGGGCCTAATGTGACAAAGGTGCCAATAATTGATCAAATTGACAAGTTTATTCAACAAGAAAGAGTAAATAAACAAGAAACGAGGGCGCCAGAAAAATCTTAGGGGGCCGAGGTTCAACCCCCCCCTGAGTTCTTCACTGGGAACTCCTAGCATTCAGTTCTATTGAGCAATGCCGAAGTGTTGGACAACCATTATTGAACAATATTGGTATTTTTGAACTTGGCTATCAAATACCAACATATTTAGCGCCTTCAAACTCTGTATTTATAAAAAGTAAAGCATTTTCATAGTAGGTTGCTCAAATCAAATCATTGAAACTGAGATTAAGAAGTTCAAATAAGGATTTCAGTGCTGGGCATCAAAGAGACAGGCTGTAAGTGTCGAACATGACACTGAGTAATATTGATATCTTTAATTTAATTTTTAACACCAAAAAACCGATATATTTCACGGCCTTATACATGCTAACTACACAAAATTAAAAATTTTTCGAAACAACTGAATTGGACTTGAAGTAGTAAATAATAATAACAAGAGTAATAAAACCCAAAAAACACGCATCCGTTCCAGTGGAAGGTATAGTATTTGACATTTATTATTATAGTGGCTTCAGATATCGGTTCATTAGTACCCAGGCATGCTCATTTTGACATCAAATTTTTATCAGGATTACCCCCTTTTTCGGTCAATTTCTACTATTATGCCAACTTTCTTATGTCCTAATAACTTAGGATGTTTAACTTCAAACTGGGAACAAATAGATAGGCTATTGGGAGTAAAAAGCTGATTTTTTTTATTTAATGTTATCAATATTAGGTTCTTATGCTTTCGTTATTGATAAAGACTGCTATTTACTTATCAGTCATTGCTGTGAAGAACTCATTTTTTTTTATCCGTACCAAATCGTATAGAAAAAATGTTTATGGAAAACTGGAAAGAGGTTATTCAACCACAAATTAGAAATCACATTACCCCTGTGAAGGGTCAAAACATATAAGGGCCATCTAGCCATGGGCCAACGCACATTTTCCCCATTTTTTTCCATCTCTGCTCTAATTTGTTTGGTTTCCTCATAATTACTATATAGTCCCCAATTACTAGGGGAGCCATGTCCCCTCCCACCCCCTTGTGGGTTCCAATGTCTATGTCGTTTGTCACGTGCGTGCAACGTATGTGACAATGTTTTTAGGATTTACCCCGTGTTTACCGTGCTTACCCCGTACTTATTGCAATTCTTTGTAACAACGCATGGAACAGGTGTAAATGTTCTTCTCTACTGAACGCGAGTAGTAATCAAGGTTCCATTTTGCTTAGACATATAGCAATTACCATGTTATTCTATAGAAGCTATAGGAAGACGTTTCTATAGAAGCTCTACACCTTTTCAAAGAGAGTGAGTATCCTCTCACATGGCCTTATACTTTGAGGACTTTATGTTCCTTCCTGTGTTATTCTGGACCTTGTATACGCCATTTCAAAGAGATTCAGAGCTCCCTCACATTGCGTTATACTATGTTCCATCTTGTACTAGTTAGGACCTTGCATAATATGTTATGAAAGACAAGTTTTTCTGACACAATTTACATAGACCAGATTTCTAGTTCATGGTATACATGTCTTTTAGGGTAAATCCATGTCTGAAAACCAGCGCGTCTTGTTTAGCTGTTAATATATATCAATTATTTTTTGTATATATTCAGGTTTCAGATTAGGATTTTCTACAGTTTGAATAGTTTATTCAATCTAGTAATATCACTATTTTTGCAATCATTTACATAGATATGGAATATTCTAAGCAACTTCTGGTGAGTAAAATTTTCTCATTATTATAATAAAAAGAAAATGTCTCGCCATTGAGTTAAGGAAGAATTTCCTTCCTTACGTTTTTTTTCACAGTGTTGTTACCTCTTTTAAAAAGCTTCTTTCTTTTCAATATTAAACAGTCCATGTATTTCAATTTTAGTAAATATTCAAAAAAGAGAGGCATGTTCACTTTGATTTTGGCTCGTTGTATATGAAAAATTAAAATAGAATTTGCATATTAGTTTCAGCAGATATGAAAGGTCTGTGTTACGATCATAATTCTTTAGTTTTAGTTATTTCGTTCAAAATGTGGCTTTTCACATTATCAAAAAAGAGTTTCCACTCTAAAAGTATCAGTGTCTAATTCTCTTAACAATACAGCAATTTCCAAACAGGCGTTATCTGAAATTATTAATAATATATATATTGAAGGATAGCGACAAGGGTCTCCTTGACAAATAGATTCTTAAGAACTTAAGGATGGGATTATAGGTGGGACCTACAATTTATTCACCGGTAATTTTAAACTATGTTATTTTAGGAGAAAATTCTAAGTACTTTCCATAGCTTAGTGGGTAATATCTTGGCTCATTGTCATAAATTGAGAATTGAGCTAGCTAATTAAATTACGTCATTTTTTCAACTTTTGGGGGTTTGATATTGAAGGGGGTATTACTCTCCCGTAAGCTAAATGATTTTTATTTTAGAACGATGTTGATCAATCATCACAGCAAAAATGGGCAAAATTGAATGATATCACATCGATGCAAGCTGCAAGACCATCAGTCATCAGATTTGCTAGTCCCAATACACGCTCGATGGACCAGCCAGGAGTCTCTATGCAACCTGGCAGGGAATTCAAGTCAGCCTCATCTGATCAAGATGGAGGGAACGCTCCTCTTCATGCCTTGCCAGGAACTTCTGATGTACAAGTGCAGCCAGAATTTGTAAGTGTATATAATTTTTTTTTCTTTTCCATATTTTTCAAAAATAAAGTAGCAAATAGCTTATCATAGATTTTATAAAACTTTACCTGTAATTTCTCTTTTAAGCAAGATGTTTTCTAATACAAAAATCCCATTATTTCATTAAACAACTTCTATATATAAACAAATTACTATTTCATTGTTGACAGTTGAACAACCGCTCTTAAACTAGGTTCTCTTTTGTGTGTATCTGGTTCTTATCAAATGTCCCGTCGAGAAGGTTGAATTTTAATCCTACAGCTATAAATTCGAGTGTTAATCATTCGTTACAAAATTGAGTTTCAAACGACTGGATGTTTATCTTCGATAAGATATTAACACGAGAAAAAAGGATTCTTAAAAGATGATTTTAAAAGATGTTTTTGAAAAGGATTTGAGGCTGAAACTCTAGTGTCGATATAATACACAATTTCTATTTGAAAAGTATTATGAAGTCCTCTACCCCAACTCTAAAGATCTCCAATCCTTCTAATCCCAAGGACGCTCCCAGCCCCCCAATGGTCCCCCCCTGTGCGAGCGGTATGTGTTCCGCTTTTTTTCCGTATATCCGATAATTCCAATGCTTCACTACAAATCAACTAAATTATATTTTAAACCGTCAAAAAATATTAGAAAAATAATAATTTCCGTGGGAGAAATCAAAACATAGCATAATTTGTTTCTGCCGCACGTTTCTATCTGACTTCAGCGCATTTCTATCTGATGTTGTTTCCGCAGCACGTTATAGGCTAATGGAATATAGGCTAAGGGGTTAGAAACACAATTTCAAGCTGTAAGAATATTTCGGCGTGTGTGTGTGTGTGCGTGTGTTTGTGTGTGTGTGCGCGTGTGTTTGTGTGTGTGTGTCAGTGTGTGTGTGTATGTATGCGCATGTGTGTGTGTGTCAGTGTGTGTGTCTGTGTGTGTGTACGTGCGTGTGTGTGTGTGTGTGTGTGCGTGTGTGTGTGTGTGTGTGTCAGTGTTATATTAACAAAATTTTTAATTGATTATGCATTGTTTGATAAAAAAAAAAGAAAAAAAAAGACAATTTTGCTATAATGTTTATAAGAATTTTGTCAAAGAAAAAAAAACTTACACCGTTCATTTTATAGTGTTAGGGGGACGCTTTGAAATCTTATGCATTCCTAGGCCTAGGATTTCAAAGTCTCATGAGTAATTGTACCCTCTCGCCAGATGATGTTAGTGAAGGTACGTTATTTGATATCCCCCTGGATTTTCAATTTACAACTGACGAAATGGACTGCCTTATGCAAATGTGTTGGGTCTAATTCTTCCGGGGATACTTTTAACGATAACTTTACTATTAGTGAATTGGATCCTGTACAAATAGGCGCAGGACATGAAAATAGTGCTACGTCCCCGGAATTGCGTGAATTTTATTTGTTAGAGTCTGCTCTAAGTCATTTACAAACATATAGGGTAGATTTTAACCCTCCCGAGGAAAACGGGGGCATTATTTTAACTGACCCTGTGAAAGTTCTCCATCACTACACCGACCCAAGTCTAGCGCAAATCGAGATACAGATTCAGACATGGGGAGGTCACGGGGGAGTTAAAGCATCGGTTAATCAAAAAGTCCATTTGCAACAGAGGACATCTGGAAACATTTTTTATTTTCATTTTTCAACTGCCAGCCAGACTGTTTACCCATGTATAAACGAATTTGAAAACAACTTTTTCAACTGGATAAGTAAACTAATATCAACTTTGAACACGTTTAATGAGAGGGGGAGTGGCTCCACAATTTTATACATTGAATGAATGGATCTGAATCTCAGTAGATTTAAAAAAAACTTTATTTTAAGGGAAGGGCGGGGTAACGAAATAAAATGCCACCCAGATTTGTCGGCTACGGGAGAGGTTCCAGGCTTCAATTTTGACACAGGGCTGCAATGTTTTAAGTATGCATTTTTAGCAGCAGGTCATAAAACATTAAAAAAAGAGTCATCAATGAAAAATCTTGACGGACTTGCTCGCAACGGTGTAAAAATTTTTCCTAAATTAAATTTTGATTTTTTAGAAGAGATGTTTTCGGTGTCATTTAAATAAATAACCTTATTTTAAAGAGCAACTTAAAATCTTGGGGTGGGGGTGGTTATTCTCCAGTATGACACTGAATTTGTAGATGGAAAAAAAAGGGGTTTTGTATTCAGTGAGGACACCGTCAGTAGATAATGTTAAAAATTGGGTATGGGTTATTTACGAGCCTCCCAAAGATGTAAATTCCTATGGTAATTTTTTCCCCGTTACAGCAATAAGTCGACTCTTATCTCAGGGCGTTCAGAAAGGAGAAACTCTCTATTGCCCCATGTGCCTTTCCCCATTTCGAAATGAACAAACATTCTCGGATCACATGAACCATTGCAAAATTCATGGGAATCAACGAATTGAAATGCCAGCAGAAGGCAAAGATACTTTACAATTTAGAAATTTCCAAAATTCCCTGCTGCAAGTTGATAAAGTGTCTTTGGATTGTGAAACAAGACTAATTGAGGTATCAGACCCATCAAGGCCAAATATAGTCAAGGAACACAAACTAGTTGCATGTTCCTACGCACATGCTCGTCGCGATTCCAACAATAAAATGCAATAGGAAGAGTTTTTTTGGCTATGGATGAGGAGGGCAGCATGGAAAAGCTATTGGTATCTTTAATAAA